>NW_018405415.1:92730-120154 GCF_002113885.1 Mizuhopecten yessoensis
TAAATAAAGTCTTTATTAGTATATTTCTGAACAATATTCTCAAATATATATACACTAATCAAGTAATATGTGGTGGACCGGCGGTCTACCAGCTTTGGAGATTAAGTGGACCGTCCAAGATTTTGGTGGACCCGGTCCTCCGGTCTACCGTTAGTGTCGACCCCTGACTGGTGAGCAGTAGCTACACATTGTACACTATACAAACTGTATAGCGTAGCTAACACACTGTAAGCAATGGAGGTGATACAATTTGTCATTTTTACAAAGATTTAGACAACATGGTTAACTGGATTAGGGATCCTTTTTTTTTGGGGGGGGGGCATTTATTTTCTAAGTCAGAGGGTCAGTTTCCTCATTGACTTACAGAGCTGTCGGGGCCACCTAAGCACCAGTAGTTAAATCAATCCTATAATGTGTAGAGCATTTCTCACTGTTAGTGTTATGTTTACACATCCATTTAAAGTGGTTTTTCAGCTTCTAGCTGAATTGAATCATAAAACTAGCGCATTATACGATTACCATACACAGATAATACATATCACTTCAGAGGCATCGTGATTGGAGCTCACTCTATAAGACAGGTACAAAAATTAAACATCTTTAGTCTATTTCAGTTATGTGTAAGCATTTTAATGTTGCCCATCAAAACAGACCTTTTTTCCACTAAGTTTCCCTTTTAAAATCATCTACATGCCATAAATAACATACAAGTGTAGAGTATTAGGATTTGACTAAACATTACGACACAGATGTAATAAGAGTTATAATTATATTCCTGAATTGTCCCGTCATTTTGCCAACCAAAAATTATTCCTGCTAGATGAGTGATTTCACATTCAGCTTGTTATGTTAAATGTTGAACTGTTTGTCTTTCAGTCAGTGCCCTTTTTGTGTGTTAAATGTTGAACTGTTTGTCTTTCAGTCAGTGCCCTTCGTGTTAAATGTTGAACTGTTTGTCTTTCAGTCAATGCCCTTCGTGATAAATGTTGAACTGTTTGTCTTTCAGTCAATGCCCTTCATGTTAAATGTTAAACTGTTCGTCTTTCAGTTTGTGATCTTCCTGTTAAATGTTGAACAGTTTGTCTTTCAGTCAATGCCCTTTGTGTTAAATGATGAACTGTTTGTCTTTCAGTCAATGCCCTTCATGTTAAATGTTAAACTGTTCGTCTTTCAGTTTGTGATCTTCCTGTTAAATGTTGAACAGTTTGTCTTTCAGTCAATGCCCTTTGTGTTAAATGATGAACTGTTTGTCTTTCAGTCAATGCCCTTCATGGTAAATATTGAACTGTTTGTCTTTCAGTCAGTGCCCTTCGTGTTAAATGTTAAACTGTTTGTCTTTCAGTCAGTGCCCTTCATGTTAAATGTTGAACAGTTTGTCTTTCAGTCAATGCCCTTCGTGTTAAATGATGAACTGTTTGTCTTTCAGTCAATGCCCTTCATGTTAAATGTTAAACTGTTTGTCTTTCAGTCAGTGCCCTTCGTGTTAAATGTTAAACTGTTTGTCTTTCAGTCAGTGCCCTTCATGTTAAATGTTGAACAGTTTGTCTTTCAGTCAATGCCCTTCGTGTTAAATGATGAACTGTTTGTCTTTCAGTCAGTGCCCTTCTTGTTAAATGTTGAACTGTTTGTCTTTCAGTCGATGCCCTTCGTGTCAAGAGGGCTGAATAAAAGTGCGTTCTCACTTGGATATGTGCTGTTTTTCACGACTGCATTTTTGTGGCCGGTGTTGGCTGCTCGGGATCAGAGCCTCAGGATTGGCGCAGCCATAGAGGATCCGAGTGAAAGCTAAAGTAAGTAGGCATGTTATTTGCAGAATAAGTGTTCAAAAGACATGGACTGATAGATGGGCTTGGTCAGCATATTTATTGGCACAGTGACAGAGATAAACAATTTAACCTTCCATCCATGTATGGAAAGTAGGTTGACATGCTCCGTTATTACAAGAACACAGTGATTGTAGTGTGCATTAAATGCTAACACGATATGCAAAGTTTTCAAAGAGATCTGATGGTGGGTATTTGAACTGTCTCTTCCCCATCAAAGAAAAAAGTCATGTCATACAAATAATCTACTAACCCAGCATCCTGGACGCTCCAGTGGTTACCTTAACTTACGTTCTCTGCAACCCTGGAATATATATATGTCATAGCAAAAAAAGTGCACAGTTGACACAGCTATTGTCTCCGGTAAAATAAAAATGACCGATTGCTAGGCTAATATTCATGATTACAGAGGAGTGACAACTGCCTTCAAAGCAAGTCAATTTTAATGTTACACACCTGTGAAATTCTCTTGATTTTGACATACATCAGATGACCAAGCGAGTCTTCTCGTCTCGTCCACAGGTGGCGCTCTCTGAGTCTTCAATTTTACTAGGACGTATTCCAGGGGTGCAGAGAGTGTAAGTGAACGCGTACGTAACCCCTGGAATATTGAGGTTGCTAACCCAGATGATGGGTTGGTAACCATAGCTTGAAAATCAAAAGCTACAGAGGTGATGTAGAAGTAGGGAATAGCATTAGTAATTCAATAATTCAATTGTAAACTGGTCTAGGTAAAATCCGCTACTTTATTGGTATCAGGGCCAGAAATAGCCCAAAGCCTGGCTTCAATCAGGAGATAGATGGCACACTTGTGTGTGGTCACTATTACAGGGTGATTATTTAAGTGAATATCATATGACATTTCTCTGCACATATTGTAAAGATTACATATATTAAGGTATTCTGTTGGCTTTTAGTTGAGGTTATCAGTCAGACAGAAAATTAAAAAAAGAAGATATTTACCAAAACTATTTGACTATAACTGTTCTATTCCTTCTTTCTCTGTAAACCTGGCGTCTGTTTATTGTATATCACGACTGACCATATTTATAGAACTTCCATCTCCATTGATTAAACCAACTTGCTCTAGGATCCTAGCTGGAGCTTGTTGCAGTTGTATTATAGACATCATATTGGAATGGTAAAATAGGAATAATTTAATAGTACTTAATGATTTAAATATAATGATAAAGAACTGGAAACTGAGAGCAGTAACATATTGAAACCTCTTTATCATTTTTATGACTCAAACATATTAAATGTGAAGTTTCTGTTCGACACAAAGTTAACAATGGGTAGCTATAGAGAGTAGTATGGTAATGTTTTAGGTTGTCTGGAGCGGACCCGGTAACGTCCACCACTGACAGGTTGCCAGACAGACCCGGAGTTTTATAATGATTGGCTGGATCCTTCTTTACTAGTTTTTTGAGCTGTGAATATATTGGCCTGCTGGAGCAGAACTGACCATTGTACTCCGCTGTGCGGCCAGTGTCCTAAATTTTTGATATTTTTCGGCTGGACCCTTCTTCTGTGGAAGTTATTGTAAAATGTCTGAACTGTGAATAAATTATTTGAAATGTATACAAGTTGTTAAGTCAATATAACTATACTTTTGTTACACTTTCACTATGTTGTCAGTAGTTAGAGTCAGGATGACTAATTTTCTCAATCGGTTCCAAATATAAAACAGATTTGGCTCGTTTGCAAACCCTTCAGCAGTTTTGATGCCGAAGTGTTAAAACACTAGAAAAGCTTCTTCAAGAACCAAAAGGCATTTAATCGTAGTATATTGCCATAAGCTTCCTAGCATAGAATGTTACAGGGTGTGTGGGAAAATAGGCTTTGACTTGCATGCTAGGTATTAACTAAATGTGCTACATTGAAACTAAAGAAACCAAAAGGAAAGACAACATTAACTATCACAGAGGAAACTACCCAGTTATCTGTGAGGACCTTAAATTAGTCAACTGGGACCAGCTAGACAATTTGGATAATTTGGACGACACATGGAACGCCTTTGTTGTAACATTACAAGATATTATACAAAAACATATACCGGTGAACAAGGCATCAAATGTGAAGTCTAAACGACGACCACTCGACCCATTAGCACTACAAGCTGTGCGGAAAAAACACCAAACCTGGACTAAATATTTACACTGTAAAACACCAGAGAACTACGTAAAATTTAGAGTAGCAAGGAACAACGCCACAGCTTGTTTGAGGAAATCCAAATTAATTTATGAACATAATCTAGCTGACGACATTAAAGATAATCCGAAACAGTTTTGGAAATATGTGCGATCAAAAACAACCACTAAATCAGGAATCAACACACTAGAAAAATCTGATGGTAGTTTGACGACATCTGACCAAGAAACAGCAGAAACCTTAAACAACTACTATACTTCTATAGATATCACAGAGGATCTTGTTGAGAAAGCCATTAAAAAAATCAACCCAAACAAAAGCCCTGGATCCGATGGACTCCATCCAAAACTTTACTACGAGACGGCATCCGAGATAAAAACGCCCCTTACTAAAATATTCAGGAAATCTCTTGACGAAGGTACTATCCCATCACCATGGACATTGGCCAACAATTACATTACTCCAATCTTCAAAAATGGATAAAAAAAAGAAAGCTAACAACTACCGTCCAATTAGCTTAACACCCATAGCAAGCAAGAGCATGCAACGGATAATAAGGGATGCACTCCTTGAACATATGGAGGGAAACAACTTTTTTTTTTATTAATTGCCAACATGGATTCAGAAAAGGAAGATCTTGTTCCACTCAATTACTAGAATGTTTGGAGGACTGGACAGAGGCCTTAGACAATGGAGATTCAACTGACATCATCTACTTAGACCACTGCAAGGCCTTCGACAAGGTTTCCCATAGGAGACTTTTACACAAACTCAAATCATATGGTGTTGGAGGTGCAGTACTAAATTGGAAACAAGGATTTCTTCATAACTTAAAACAACGAGTCGTCATCAATGGCTCTATATCATCACAAACCTAGGTCACCAGCGGGGTCCCACAGGGGAGTGTAATTGGACCTATTCTGTTTCTGATCTTCATCAATGACTTTCCAAACAACATCAGTAGCTCAACCAAACTATTTGCAGACGACTCCAAAATATACAGGAAAGTTGGAAGTGACTCGGATCGTGATAGCCCACAGAAGGATCTTGACTCTGTATGCATTTTGACTAACACTTGGCTCAGTCGACTACAAATATTAAGACTGTCACAAATGAAAAAGACCTCGGAGTAATTATTGACAACAAAAGTTCAACGAACAATATCAAAAGCAGTATCAAAGGCCAACAGGAACTTGGGACTAATATTTAGAACATTTACGTTCATCGACCAAAACATGTTTATAACACTACAAATCCTTGGTAAGACCACATTTGGAATATTCAACGGTCACATGGTCACCGCACTTGAAAAAAAGACAAAATTCTAGTGGAAAATGTTCAACGTCGTGCAACCAGATTAGTGCCATGTCTCAAAGACCTGAGCTACCCCGAAAGACTGCTTAAGTTAGGGCTTCCAACGCTAGAATACAGACGTATCAGAGCGGATGTGATCGAATTATCAAAAATTATGGAGGAAATTGACATTGTAGATCAGGACAAAATGTTTATAAGAGCGCGCCACGTTGGAACACAAGGAAATAGCAGAAAGCTGTTCAAGAGGAGAACAAATAAGGCCATATACAATAACTTCTTTATAGCAATAGAGTTGTAGAGGTGTGTAACAGTCTACCCGATAATGTGGTCAATTCTCCAACTGTGGACACTTTTAAGAACAGACTGAATAAATTCTGGTCGGATCACCCAACAAAATTCCGCACAAGTTGTTATTCCTGACATTAGTTGGTCTATCTATACGCACCGGAAGTGAAAGGTGTTTTTAACAAGTGTTTTAACATATATTCAAATGCGCCACAAGAAGCTCACAGCTTTCAATCGGCGTCATCGCTATATGAACTATGAACGATAACTGGTATCAAATACGGTTATACAAATATATGATATATTGCCAGTAGCTTTCAGGAATGGAATACTCCGAAAAGTGGGGAAATAAATATGCAAGACCACACACTTGTGTTTTTCTAACGAATCAGAAAGCACGAGTTTATTACGCGGACGGATATATTCGTCCGCGCAAGAAACTTGTGCTTTCTGATTTGCTTTTATCACATAACTTGTATTTGGTAGAGATCGATACAAACATTTTATAAACTTTGATATTTTTTGCAAATACCGGGAACCTTTCAGTTTGCCATGGCAATGGGATTCCCATAAAAAGTAGTCCAGCTCGTAGGTAAATACAACATTCCGTATTACACATGTGCAATACAGAACGTTGTATTTCATGGTCTGAAAATTGCTTGTATAACAAGATTCAACAGGTAGGTAATAAACTATCTTGACCTATTTTCAAGGTCAACGGGGTCAAATCTTTTGACTTACAAAGTATAGCCTATTACCAGAGAGTTCTGCAAAAAGGTTTGGTTTGTTTGTGTTTTACGTCCTATTAACAGCAATGGCCATTTGAGAACGTGCCAGGTTTTGGTGGTGGAGGAAAGCCAGAGTTACCGGAGAAAAACCACCGACCTATGGGCAGTACCTATCAACTGCCCCAAGTAGACCTCGAACCCACGACCCAGTGGTAACAATGTCCGACGCCTTCACCACTTAATTACCACTGTATATAGTTAAGATCACTAGGGTCATTGAACAACTTCTCTTGAAGAACCCTTATGTTTCTGACTTGGAGAGCAATTAACTTTTTTTTCAGGAGACTGGAATGTTATGGCTTGGAGACAGAACTCATTGCCTTCTTCCCTTTTGCGGACGTTCAACACTAAAGCCAAAAGTGCGGTATTGCCAAGAACAGGTGATAGAAAACAAAAGGGTAGTTGAAAGAAGTAAAGAGAAATACAAAGATCCAAAATGATACAATGACTGCAGCAAAGTTACCCTGGTCGCATTTTTGTCTCCATGTAGAGGACACGAAAGCAAATCCCCAATTCTGCAGGGGGTTCGCACACTAGTCGCCTCTTACGACATGCAGACGTTATATTAACAGCAGGTGTATTCGTTTCTTAATCTCCGACTTTGCTGCTTTTTTTTGTGATCATTAACCATGACATCCTCAATTCTCATCTTTCAACTGGTAACTGACCCAATACCTGTAGGAACTCTAAATCAGAGAGATTTATAACGAATCTCTGATTTAGATTGAGTTCCTACAGGAATTAGTAACTGACCCTGCTAACTTGGATAGTTTATTGATCTATACCAGGAGTAAACCGTAGCCTTACGCATTTCTTTGCGGTGCACCACCCTTTACGCTCTGCCAATATTCCTTGCCATTAAGGTATTTTATACGCATGTTCTTCGAAATAGATAAGGACAAGAGCGATTCGGTAATCGTATATCAAGAACAGTGTTACTAGCCCATTTGTGAAACTATTAGCCGGAAATAGTTTGGCTGAAAAGTGACATTTATCACGGGAGTTGAGTGTATACGTACATCCTTGAAAATTACACATACTAATTAACCCCATACACGTACTCCTGAAGTATCACATTTACTACTGCTACACGGGTACTTCAGCCTTGTCAAAGACATACTAGTCGGGTTTTAACACTGAAATATTACACTAAACATAGACAAATCGGTAAATCCGCACAATCGAACTGAGTATGAATTCAGTGACGGATTAAAACGTGACGTTCAACAAAGCAAACCTTATATTTGACTTTCTAATCCTAATCGACATACATCTGTAATTTTATAGAAAAGAATTTTAATTTAAATAAAAAAAAAAAAATGCATTGTTTGGCCTTCTGCTTTGTGCTACCGAAGTTTTAAATACGCCCTATTTTACAAATGTTTCTTTTCTACATGCTTCGGTTCCTCAACTAAAACGGACACAAGGACCAACGAAATTTAGTTATCAGGAATTTTAGCAATGAATATAAGAATGTATTAAAAATTGCACATATCAATAATGTTCACTGTATGGTACCAATTGGAAAACAAGTCTGTTATTGCTATTTGTAGTATACCTGTGTCCATTGCATGCAAGACCGGCTAAACACAACTCGCATACATAGCTACCCGAAACACGTAATGTCCTTGATCACTGAGCTGTCTGTAAACAAATGCTGTTATCTAAAACACTACCCCGTCTAGGTTCTATTTATAAATACATGTACAGACAAAACATCCCATAATATACATGTGTGCACAATAATCGTGTGTACCTGTGCTCGCAGGAAATCAGGTTAGGGAGTAAAAATAGCACTAGACTTTGTCCAGGGGCACCATTTTTCTCTTCACAATAGGCAAAAATTTGTATGGTGATATCCGCAACATGGCCATATATTTGGATAGTAGTAATAAGGAGATGTTTTTGGGATTAAGAATCAGTATGCCATACCCATTAAATTGCAATTAGCGTGTTCCTTTCAGTCATGTTTCACATTTTATGCAAAATATGTTTTGCCATGCAAGAACTTCCCCCTTGATTGTTGACGGGGTTTGTGTGTGCTCATGGTTTAACATTTTCTATTCAATTTTTAAAGCTAACATGACCAACGATTAAGATGAATGATTCTGAAATAACAAAAATTCCGTAATTAAATTAGCACAGATTATTGCACACTTTCTACATGTTTTCTTATGTCGGCTGATAATCGCACGCAACCGGCTTATTAGGTAAAAGTGGTAAACGTGCCCCAATGTAAAACTATGATACCGCTACCTAAATTATAAACCCACAAATCAAAGATAGTCTACTAATAGCTAAGTAAACACTATACATTTCAAAGTTATTTTTTCAAACCAAATAGTCATGCGGTATTTGTGTTGCGCTGAAATTCGAAGGTCATTTCGTATTATCTAGAAGGCTGCATGATTCGGTTGACGCCATAGCTATGCAAGAGACTTTTCTAAACAACTTACGTCGACTGGAATTCCTGCTGGATGGCCCAACTTTAATTTCCTGTAGTGAAAATCCGACGAAAAATGACTACGTGTCTAAAAGTGCAGCATAACCTTCTCAGGGACGCCATATTCATAACGATACGAATCTAAGCATGGCTGACAAGTGACTACTAGCACATACGCACAGTCGACTCTCCTAATACTTCTATCGACTGCATTAACCTGATATAATAGCATTTTGTCTGATGGGGACTGGACGTCCACGCTGATTATCCAAATAGAATTACTGATTTAAGGCGTATTATCAAAAAAATGTTTCTCACCTGGTTGAGAAAAGTTTCGGATGCTGCAGCAACAGGAAGAAGCTCCGTGCCTTTTTGACGAATGAACGCTTGTATTGATGCCGATGAACCATGATTTAAAAAATGAATTCTAAATGCTATTACTTTAAATAATGATGTTAAACCTGGCACGGTAGATTTGATTTAATTTATGTGGATGATTGATAATTGATCATTTATAATATATCTGATTCATAAAACAACATAGTTTAAAATTAACAAGCATCCCACTACATTTTTAATTTCACATGGTTTAATGATTTTACTACCTCTTTTTCTTTTTCAACAGTTGTATAGACCGATTTGGACTTCCCTTGACCAGGGGCCAAAAAGACGGAAACCAAATTAGTCATATCCCGTCCACTTTCAATGTTTGATTTATCGACATGTGCATACAGGCTAGTGATGCTAGGTGCGTATCATAACCAAGATATAAATTGCGCGATTCTGGCTATATGTATATGTCGATACTTTAAATATTGAAAGTGCACGTGATATGATAGCATAACATATCCTATTAATTGATATGGAAGATGAATTCCCTTTTGTCTAAGTTTGCACATGTACGTGACCTGAGTTAATAAGGACATTTGGGAGATGCGGGCAGACAGATAGAGGACTATCATATGTGGTGCTAGGGCCATACATGGTGCAGTGTAAGTAACTTTTGGCGTACTGTATACTACCGAATGTTGTTGGTGTGTGTCTTACGACCATCCTATCCACAGTGGTCTAAAACAATGTATGGAACCCTGGACTCGGTCAATAACTTATGCATGATTTAGGTTATTGAAGAAAGCGGTGCTTCAATAAAATACATCAGTAGACATGGTGATTTTGATACGGGATTATTCATGATCTTGCGAGACTTGAAAAGCGAGCAGTATCAATCTCTCGCCATAACAGACATTAAATTATCTGCAGTAGACTTCACAACACCAATGCTTTGAGTAAGAATGCCGATTTGATCGCTAAACTTGATAAAAGGCATTTGTTTGGATGGACAGCTTCACTTTTTCGATTTGTGAAGCTTTGGTAAATCTTGGAAAACGGTTTTTGTTGTCCGTTTCCCATTCTGCATTCTTGTATTACATAAAGTGTTTAGTCGGTATTTTTGCTGGAGCTATGCTGGTGGATGGTAAATTTAGTCCCGTGCCATTGCCTATCCGCTTGTCAGTAGAGCTCTTCATTGTCCTTTTAGTCTGGTGGGAATCTTCTTGGTCTGACACAGTTGGTGTTTCTCGATCATGACCTTTTATACTAAAGGTAAACGCTTCTACAAGATCATGACTTCATCTTTAGAAGATTGAAAGGCCTGTTCATGAAACACGATATTGTAGTTTAGCGGTATTTCCCGACGCCGACCCTCTTCAATGCACGAATAGTCGGTCAGTAAAATGATCACCAGACGACGTTTCCTTGACGTGACTCAGGAATGGATCTATCTGCCAAAGTGTTCAGTAAATGAATGCGCTATCTTCCCGATTGATGTCCACATCGAGTAGCCTTAGATGCGGAAAACCTTCTTTAAATTTTATATTAGACCCAGGAAATCGGATAGCTCGAAGAATAAGGACCAATATTGGATAGACCATCCGAGTGGAAATTCAGGTCACCGGTGATAGTATATAATGAGGTGTTATAAACTTGTTAATTAAAAGGCCACTCATCAAAAACACAGCTTTACTGATGCCGTTCAGTTGAAATAAAGAAAGTGTGTGTGTGACGCCGAACTGACTGTATCACCAGCTCTGAAAGAAAAAGTCACGTACATGTAATCGACATCTGTATTACTAGAAATCTCTTGGTTGTAAATAAGATTTGTCACTTTTTCTAGACCTTTTAAACAGGACAGTCGGCCCACTACCACGTTTGTCGTTTCTATCATTGGCTCTGACATCTTGTCTGTTCGATTTCTGAAAGCTGCATAACATACTCTTTTCTGGGCCGACGATATGATGTTTGGCTTACCTTAGGAAACGTGCATTCTGTCCTGAACATGTACTCGATATATTTATTAGATAGACAGTGTATTTATTTTTGGTTTGATTTGTTTTTATTGCGTTTAAACATAGGATTTTGTAATGAACAAATGAATTAATGAATAATGCACAATTGTAAAAACAATTGTCTGGTGCCAATTAGGCAAGGGATATATATATGTGTGTGTGCAAAGACCAAAAAACTGAAGATTAAAATGGGGTCGCATGCTAAGGGTTTTATTATTGATACGTGCGCTGATTTCCACAAAGAGTACAGGGTTATATTGTTAAGTACTAGCGGGGACTTATCCAGTGTCTGATCCCGTTCGTAAATGTGGAGAGGGTCCCAGGGTTTTACAGCTTCGCTGGAAAAGTTTACTTGCTAGTAAGGTAGGATTTACCCTCTCATATCCCATCGCTGCTACATTAATCCCCCTTACTAGAAGTCTTTTACTTCCCCTTGGGCATCCCGAAGGTTCTCATTGTGTCAAGTAACAACAGGATCCCACCACTGTCACCAAATGTAACGTGCGAGCGGGCACCATCCAGCCACTGTCGACACTTGATTTTGCTTAACTAGAGAGCATCCAAGATTTATACCGAATCGCCAGAAAATCCACCTTCGTACGGAAATAATTCAGGTCCAAATGCCGTTGATTTTTTAACTTTCAATGCACAGTTTTGTATTTCATCTTATAATCAATTCATTTTCCTTTAAAAGTCTGAATGTTTTAAATTTCCTTTCAGAAATGATTAATTAACGCTGATCATGCATGTGAAATAGGTTACAAATTCATATCTACAATTTTCGGTAGTGGCACTGGTATCCTTAAGTCGGTCTCTTGGTGGTTATTAGTCCGTGAAAATACGGAAAAATGATAGTGTACCGACTGTCATTGGCGTACATAAATAGATACTGTCACGGATATGTATACAAAGCAAAAGCCTGACACGGAAGCAAGACACTGATTACTTTAGCATGACGCTCATACATTACAGCCATTTTGTAGAGTGTCTTGCAAGTCAGATGAAATAATGTTTAATCTCCGTAGCTCGAAATGCTCGAGTGATGCACTGAAATTCGACTATGCTTGGGATCTGTATGTAAACTTGTACAGCTGCATGCTTGTGTGTAAACATGTGAGGCCTATTGCATAACAGATGTTCTGCTTACAAGACTGACCGTCACGGCAGGCAAAACTACGCTGTAAAAGTAGGGCAGATGCTCATTACATACCGATGCTGTATATATAATTCTCGTCCTATGCACTTGATACTGACAAACTGGCTGTTTAATACAAATGCTTTACCACATTTAATCTAGTGAAAACGCTTATTGCAATAATTATAATATGAAGCGTTGCGATTGCAACTCTGTGTAATAAAATTACTATTTATTTTATATATAGCTCACCTGGTCCGAAGGGCCAAGGTGAGCTTATACCATACCGTGGCGTCCGTCGTCCGTCCGTCGTGCGTCCGTCGTGCGTCGTCAGTACGTCAACAATTGCTTTAAACGACTTCTTCTTCTTAACCACTAATTGGAATTTAACTAAATTTGAATGGAAGCATTCCTAGATGGTGCGGATTCAAATTTATACAAATAATTGGGCTTACCCCCCAGGGGGCTGAGGGGCGGGCCAAAAAGGGGGCAATTAGGCTATATTGTTTTAAGCGACTTCTTCTCTGGAACTAAGCGATGGATATCAACAATATTTGACTGGCAGCATCCCTAGGTGGTGGGGATTTAAAATTGTACAAATCGTGTGACTGACCCCCCAGGGGTCTGAGGGGCGGGACCAAAAGGGGGCAATTTGGCTCTATTGCTACAAACAACTTCTTCTGTAGAACTATGCACTGGAAATCAATCATTTTTGACCAAAAGCATTCATGGGAGGCAGGGATTCAAAATTGTACACTGGTGGGGCTGAGGGGCAGGGGCCAAAAAGAGTTATTTGGCTATATTGCTTTAAGCGACTTCTTCTATGGAACTACTATGAGATGGATATCAACCATATTGGACTGGAAGCATCCCTAGGTGGTGGGGATTCAAAATTGTACAAATGGTGGGGCTGACCCCCCTAGGGGACTGAGGGGCGGGGCCAAAAGGGGGCAATTTGGCTATATTTCTACAAACGACTTCTTCTGTAGAACTGTGCGCTGGATATCAATCATAATTGATCAAAAGCATTCATGGGAGGCAGGGTTTCAAAATTGTACAACTGGTGGGGCTGAGTATAAAGATGTGAATGGACATATGCTTCCAGGATGGCCTTGGGGTCTGCCCCACCTTGGAGACTTAATCCCTGGGTCATAACTTTGAAATGATTTTGATCCCCACCCCAAAACTATATATACAATTGTTGGGCATAAAGAGACGAATGCAGTCGTGATATTAGAATTGACCCCAGGGTCTGCCTCACCCTTGCAGACTTAACCCCTGGGTCATAACTTAGAAACGGTTGAGATCCACACCCCAAAACTATAAATACAAATTATGGGCAAAACGAGACAAATGCAGTCATGATATTAAAATTGATCCTGGGGTCTGGTCACAACCCTAGGGACCTAGTTTCTGAGTCACAGCTTGGAAGCAGTTGAGATCCCCACCTCATAACCATACATAAAACTGCTGGGTATGATAAATCTAATACAGGTATGCTACATATTCCCTTCGATCTCATTTGGAGAATATTTTGCCATAATTGCTTAGATATCCAGGTGAGCGATACAGGCCCTCTGGGCCTCTTGTTTATTATTTATTTATTCCATTAAACGTTTCCGTCGTAACGTTAAAGTAACATGTATCAATGTAAGCGTCTAAACTTAAACTAACAAGGTGAATGTTTTCTAAAGTAGTAATATTTATGTTTTGTTTTAAATCAGTAGAATTCAACTATCTCAATTTGACTCATTTTTGTCAAAGAATATAGAAGGTGCATTTTGTATTTGTCCCAAAAATTATGAAATATAAAGACATAAGATCCTATTTAAAAATTTGGCAAGTCAAAGAGCACATCATCGTTACATACTCTCACTCAAACCCAAGACAAGGAACACAACATCGTCACACACTCTAACTCAAACCCAGGTCAAGGAACACAACATCGTCACATACTCTAATTCAAACATAGCAACGTCACAGTACCGAGTCAAACACGGGAATATGAACACATTATCGTTACAGATTTTCAGTCAAACACAGGAAGAAAAACACAACAACGTTACAGGCTCCCAGTCAAACACATAAAGAAAAACACAACAACGTCACAGACTCTCAGTCAAAGACCTGCGAGTTGGATATGCTTCTTGTACGTCTACTTACGTATTATACTGTAACCCTGTATCCTTTTATCTCTAAATTGGTCGAGTGGTTTACACATCGACCTTCCATGCAGGCGGCAGGAGTTCGATCCTCGAAGTCGTCGCACGCATGGTATATCAGAGAAAGTGGTTTTTTTCTGCACACACAACTCCAACAACCTAGGTGGAGTGTAAATTGGTCTGGGTGGATGTTGCGGTATCTCTGATGTAGTGAGGTTGCACTATAAAAGATGCCGTTGGAAGCACGGTCCCACTACAAACAGAACACAATACATCTCCAGCGCACACACGCAGACATACACACATAGGGAGATTCTAGCCAGGTAACATAGGCCTAGCAGTAAAGGCCTGATAAGATAGCTCCTGCGAATTCCTCTAAAATTGTATGCTAATTGTATTAATTGTATATCTATGTACTGGAAAGCGCTTTAGAGTGGCTTAGATAGCGATATCAAATGTTGTATATTATTATTATTATTATTATTATCATCATTATTATCATTATTATTATTATCATTATTATTATTATTATTATCATCATTATTATTATCATCATTATTATTATTATTATCATCATTATTATCATTATTATTATTATTATTATTATCATCATTATTATCATTATTATTATTATTATTATTATTATTATTATTATCATCATTATTATTATCATTATTATTATTATTATTATCATCATTATTATCATTATTATTATTATTATTATTATCATCATTATTATTATTATTATTATCATTATTATTATTATTATCNGGCTTAGATAGCGATATCAAATGTTGTATATTATTATTATTATTATTATTATCATCATTATTATTATTAAATCAAGTATGATTCATTGGCGTGGTTTATGGTTCCATTGTGTTTCAAGAAAGCAAACAATAAACACCGTTGTTGGTAGTACTAAACCTACCTAATACGCCATAGTTCTTCAATAGAAAACTAGACAAAATCGGTCTATCAGGCTATGAAATACTAGTAAAATTGATCTTTACAGGTTTATGAGTATGTTAATTTAGTATGTTTACCTCACTGTACAATATTATTAATATCACTGGTAAATTAAATATACATTGATGAACTTGGCTTTTTCATACAGTCGATAAAACGTCAGAATAATTCGAACTAACGAAAGGAATGCATGCTCTTATTAAAATATGCATCTGATTTTCTTGTTATTTTATTATTTCTTTATAAAATGAATTTAAGACATCAAAACGTGATTGCACCTTTACAATATCAGTCAAAAATGACTGACACTACATCATACAAGTGCTTTACCTTCTAGACTCATTGTTGTGGCTAGGTGTCAAAAAGGTGGAAATCCATATAGGTCTTTACTATTTTTGAAACAGTTGGCGAGGTGTGTAAAATCCCTTAATAATATTAATTAGAGGATAACTGTTCTTGTTAATAACTTACGAATGATATTTGTGTATCACGAACCGTGCCACTACTCAAAAGAGATTATTGGGAATATCTTAATTACTGCAAACCCTGGGGGTTATGGAATCCACAGCAGGTGATTGTACCTATAAATTCTGGTAATAGATGTTTTAACTTTGTTTTTCAAAAGCGATGGGTACATATATACTCAACCTCGTTGTTGGCAGCCAGTAGGTTGTTGGCCATCAGATATAATTTGAGCTGGCAGTTATCCTTCAAAAAAAAGGAAATAGGAATTAAATCAGAATCCTTTATCTTCTACCTTTTATAAAAAAAAATGTCAAAGATTATTAAAAGCAATCATGATAATTTTTAAACTTGAGTTTTTACGTCGTTCATTTAATTTCACTGTCATGTGAAAGTGTACTTTGAAAACAGTGGAGGCGTCTGTTTTCTTGCTGTGACATCTGAAAGATTTACCGACAAGATCACAGACGAAAACAGACAAATATACTTCCTTAATCAGTTAATATTTTTGGATAATCAGCGTGGACGTCCAGTCCCCATCCAGCACATTGTTATTATATCAGGTTAATACAGTCGATAGAAGTATTACGACACTCGGCTTGGCGTACGTGCTAGTTTCCTGTCAGCCATACTGAGATTCTTATCATTATTAACATGGCGGCAATGAGAAGGGTATGCTGGACTTTCTGCAACACAGTTGTCCCTCGCCGGACTTTCACTACAGGAACGGCCCTCCGCTGCCACCCCCCGGGGATTCCTAACGACGTAAGTTGATAACCCTAACCCCATTGCTAGGCCATGGCGACCAACCTATGCAACCTTCTAGATAACTCGCAATGACCTTCGAAGGTTGGCACAAATCTCGCTTGACCCTTTTGGTTTGAAAAAAAGCTCTTAAATCAATTTCTGTGTATACTAGATTTTTAGGCAGACTTTCTATGATTTAACTGTGTTGTCATCAGATAGTGGTACATTTTATTGGTGCACGTTTACCACTGAAAACCTAATAAACACACAAGTCACGTGCAGTCATCAACCGATTTATGGAAGGACTAGAAAGTGCACAGCAATCTATGCTCATTTACTGGCGTTTTACTGGACTTGTTTATCATGTCATAATCAGGAGTTTAATCATATCTGAATCAATCATTTCCATCGGTGGTCATACCAAATTTAGAAATGGAAGAAAAATGCTTTAATTATGCTTATCACTCGACACACAAACCCCGGAAAGAGCTTATGGGTATGTTCGTGTAGGCTAGGCCTGTAAAACGTTACTAGAATTGACACAGTTGTTGTGATTTCATGGATACACAAATGATCCTTGAGCAACACTTCCCTTTGTTAATTCTATGCAAATTTATCATAAAAAATGTACACAATGGAATTTGTGTCGACTTTAAAATGAATTAATGTTGCTCTCTCAGGTTAAAGTTAAGTGTTATATTTATTCTGTAACCTTATGTCCTATCAGTACAGGTACACACAATTAATGTGCACATATGTATATCTTACGGTGTCTTTTGTAGACATTTATAAATAGAACCTAGACGGAATAGTGTTTTAGATTACAGCATTTGTTTGTAGACAGCTCCTTTATCGAGGTTATTACATGTTTTAGGTAGCTATGTATAAATGGGTTGTGTTTACCCGGTCTTGCATGGATTTGAGATTAGCGATAACCGACTTTTTCAGTGCGTACATAGCTCTGAGCCTTGTGCATATATCATATGTGTTTATTGTTAAAAGGTATGAAAATCAATATTGCGTCTTTAGTGAAGGGACGGATTGCAGAGAAATTATACTGAAAAGTAAAATTATTTGCCATTAAAGATTTGTTGTATTCATGCTTACTAAAGTAAATTATACCTTACTACCATGGTTTGCTATCAGGATCTCAAGCTAATAACAACATAAAAACAGTCAATTTTGTGAAGGCCTTCTATTAGAATTTTTCCTTACAGAAATTATTGAGAAGGAGCGTCTTAAGTATCATATATCTTAGCTATTCAGAAAGTCCGGTAGCATGCAGGTGTATCATGCTGATTTTCAAATCGGGAACAAAAACAATGTATGTAAATAGAGACAGAGGGAATAACACCATGTAAATAGAGACAAAGGGAATAACACCATGTAAATAGAGACAGAGGGAATAACACCATGTAAATAGAGACAAAGGGAATAACACCATGTAAATAGAGACAGAGGGAATAACACCATGTAAATAGAGACAAAGGGAATAACACCATGTAAATAGAGACAGAGGGAATAACACCATGTAAATAGAGACAAAGGGAATAACACCATGTAAATAGAGACAGAGGGAATAACACCATGTAAATAGAGACAAAGGGAATAACACCATGTAAATAGAGACAGAGGGAATAACACCATGTAAATAGAGACAAAGGGAATAACACCATGTAAATAGAGACAGAGGGAATAACACCATGTAAATAGAGACAAAGGGAATAACACCATGTAAATAGAGACAGAGGGAATAACACCATGTAAATAGAGACAAAGGGAATAACACCATGTAAATAGAGACAGAGGGAATAACACCATGTAAATAGAGACAAAGGGAATAACACCATGTAAATAGAGACAGAGGGAATAACACCATGTAAATAGAGACAAAGGGAATAACACCATGTAAATAGAGACAGAGGGAATAACACCATGTAAATAGAGACAAAGGGAATAACACCATGTAAATAGAGACAAAGGGAATAACACCATGTAAATAGAGACAAAGGGAATAACACCATGTAAATAGAGACAAAGGGAATAACACCATGTAAATAGAGACAAAGGGAATAACACCATGTAAATAGAGACAAAGGGAATAACACCATGTAAATAGAGACAAAGGGAATAACACCATGTAAATAGAGACAAAGGGAATAACACCATGTAAATAGAGACAAAGGGAATAACACCATGTAAATAGAGACAAAGGGAATAACACCATGTAAATAGAGACAAAGGGAATAACACCATGTAAATAGAGACAAAGGGAATAACACCATGTAAATAGAGACAAAGGGAATAACACCATGTAAATAGAGACAAAGGGAATAACACCATGTAAATAGAGACAAAGGGAATAACACCATGTAAATAGAGACAAAGGGAATAACACCATGTAAATAGAGACAAAGGGAATAACACCATGTAAATAGAGACAAAGGGAATAACACCATGTAAATAGAGACAAAGGGAATAACACCATGTAAATAGAGACAAAGGGAATAACACCATGTAAATAGAGACAAAGGGAATAACACCATGTAAATAGAGACAAAGGGAATAACACCATGTAAATAGAGACAAAGGGAATAACACCATGTAAATAGAGACAAAGGGAATAACACCATGTAAATAGAGACAAAGGGAATAACACCATGTAAATAGAGACAAAGGGAATAACACCATGTAAATAGAGACAAAGGGAATAACACCATGTAAATAGAGACAAAGGGAATAACACCATGTAAATAGAGACAAAGGGAATAACACCATGTAAATAGAGACAAAGGGAATAACACCATGTAAATAGAGACAAAGGGAATAACACCATGTAAATAGAGACAAAGGGAATAACACCATGTAAATAGAGACAAAGGGAATAACACCATGTAAATAGAGACAAAGGGAATAACACCATGTAAATAGAGACAAAGGGAATAACACCATGTAAATAGAGACAAAGGGAATAACACCATGTAAATAGAGACAAAGGGAATAACACCATGTAAATAGAGACAAAGGGAATAACACCATGTAAATAGAGACAAAGGGAATAACACCATGTAAATAGAGACAAAGGGAATAACACCATGTAAATAGAGACAAAGGGAATAACACCATGTAAATAGAGACAAAGGGAATAACACCATGTAAATAGAGACAAAGGGAATAACACCATGTAAATAGAGACAAAGGGAATAACACCATGTAAATAGAGACAAAGGGAATAACACCATGTAAATAGAGACAAAGGGAATAACACCATGTAAATAGAGACAAAGGGAATAACACCATGTAAATAGAGACAAAGGGAATAACACCATGTAAATAGAGACAAAGGGAATAACACCATGTAAATAGAGACAAAGGGAATAACACCATGTAAATAGAGACAAAGGGAATAACACCATGTAAATAGAGACAAAGGGAATAACACCATGTAAATAGAGACAAAGGGAATAACACCATGTAAATAGAGACAAAGGGAATAACACCATGTAAATAGAGACAAAGGGAATAACACCATGTAAATAGAGACAAAGGGAATAACACCATGTAAATAGAGACAAAGGGAATAACACCATGTAAATAGAGACAAAGGGAATAACACCATGTAAATAGAGACAAAGGGAATAACACCATGTAAATAGAGACAAAGGGAATAACACCATGTAAATAGAGACAAAGGGAATAACACCATGTAAATAGAGACAAAGGGAATAACACCATGTAAATAGAGACAAAGGGAATAACACCATGTAAATAGAGACAAAGGGAATAACACCATGTAAATAGAGACAAAGGGAATAACACCATGTAAATAGAGACAAAGGGAATAACACCATGTAAATAGAGACAAAGGGAATAACACCATGTAAATAGAGACAAAGGGAATAACACCATGTAAATAGAGACAAAGGGAATAACACCATGTAAATAGAGACAAAGGGAATAACACCATGTAAATAGAGACAAAGGGAATAACACCATGTAAATAGAGACAAAGGGAATAACACCATGTAAATAGAGACAAAGGGAATAACACCATGTAAATAGAGACAAAGGGAATAACACCATGTAAATAGAGACAAAGGGAATAACACCATGTAAATAGAGACAAAGGGAATAACACCATGTAAATAGAGACAAAGGGAATAACACCATGTAAATAGAGACAAAGGGAATAACACCATGTAAATAGAGACAAAGGGAATAACACCATGTAAATAGAGACAAAGGGAATAACACCATGTAAATAGAGACAAAGGGAATAACACCATGTAAATAGAGACAAAGGGAATAACACCATGTAAATAGAGACAAAGGGAATAACACCATGTAAATAGAGACAAAGGGAATAACACCATGTAAATAGAGACAAAGGGAATAACACCATGTAAATAGAGACAAAGGGAATAACACCATGTAAATAGAGACAAAGGGAATAACACCATGTAAATAGAGACAAAGGGAATAACACCATGTAAATAGAGACAAAGGGAATAACACCATGTAAATAGAGACAAAGGGAATAACACCATGTAAATAGAGACAAAGGGAATAACACCATGTAAATAGAGACAAAGGGAATAACACCATGTAAATAGAGACAAAGGGAATAACACCATGTAAATAGAGACAAAGGGAATAACACCATGTAAATAGAGACAAAGGGAATAACACCATGTAAATAGAGACAAAGGGAATAACACCATGTAAATAGAGACAAAGGGAATAACACCATGTAAATAGAGACAAAGGGAATAACACCATGTAAATAGAGACAAAGGGAATAACACCATGTAAATAGAGACAAAGGGAATAACACCATGTAAATAGAGACAAAGGGAATAACACCATGTAAATAGAGACAAAGGGAATAACACCATGTAAATAGAGACAAAGGGAATAACACCATGTAAATAGAGACAAAGGGAATAACACCATGTAAATAGAGACAAAGGGAATAACACCATGTAAATAGAGACAAAGGGAATAACACCATGTAAATAGAGACAAAGGGAATAACACCATGTAAATAGAGACAAAGGGAATAACACCATGTAAATAGAGACAAAGGGAATAACACCATGTAAATAGAGACAAAGGGAATAACACCATGTAAATAGAGACAAAGGGAATAACACCATGTAAATAGAGACAAAGGGAATAACACCATGTAAATAGAGACAAAGGGAATAACACCATGTAAATAGAGACAAAGGGAATAACACCATGTAAATAGAGACAAAGGGAATAACACCATGTAAATAGAGACAAAGGGAATAACACCATGTAAATAGAGACAAAGGGAATAACACCATGTAAATAGAGACAAAGGGAATAACACCATGTAAATAGAGACAAAGGGAATAACACCATGTAAATAGAGACAAAGGGAATAACACCATGTAAATAGAGACAAAGGGAATAACACCATGTAAATAGAGACAGAGGGAATAACACCATGTAAATAGAGACAGAGGGAATGACACCATGTAAATAGAGACAAAGGGAATAACACCATGTAAATAGAGACAAAGGGAATAGCACCATGTAAACAGAGACAAAGGGAATAACAACATGTAAATAGAGACAAAGGGAATAACACCATGTAAATAGAGACAAAGGGAATAACACCATAATCACCCTATCAATTAACAAAATACAGCAAACAACAAAACACCACTTTGAAATTTACAGCTGAGGACGATTAATTCATCAGTTCAACAAAATCAAACCTGAAATCCCCTTATTTACGGCTGCTATCTCAGCTTGTAACAAACAGTCATTTCCCTCATAAACTCGTCATATCTCCGCTTGTCACAAACAGTCACTTCCCTCATAGACTCTTCATATCTCAGCTTGTCACAAACAGTCATTTCCCTCATAAACTCTTCATATATCAGCTTGTCACAAACAGTCACTTCCCTCATAAACTCTTCATATCTCAGCTTAACAGTCACTTCCCTCATAGACTCCTCATATATCAGCTTGTCACAAAAGGTCACTTCCCTCATACACTATTCATATATCAGCTTGTCACAAACAGTCATTTCCCTCATAAACACGTCATATATCAGCTTGTCACAAACAGTCACTTCCCTCATACACTCTTCATATCTCAGCTTGTCACAAACAGTCACTTCCCTCATAAACTCTTCATATCTCAGCTTGTCACAAACAGTCACTTCCCTTATAAACTCTTCATATCTCAGCATAGATAGGAATCCGACACCTTTCAGTTCATGAATCTGTACAATGACAACCGAGTGGCCCAAACTAACAATTGAAGGATTTTTTAAACGACAATTTTCACTTCAGAAAACAGATAAATCGTTACCACTGCGTAAACGAAAATACACTCAACAAAACACAATAGACATAGTCAAAACCTCACAACAGATAGAGAGTGATATAAGGTTCACTGACAACCGAATCCAGGCAAACCCAGGCAAACCCAGACCATTTTCAAGCGATGACAATAAACAAACAGACACAACAACAAAATATTATATTTGATAAAGAACAATTCGATCAACGGCGAACCAGAAGAGAGGTCATTAGGCGTCACAATAGAACTCTTACTCGATATGTACGTTGAATATTGCGACAATATGCAAAAAGGCATCCAAGCATTAAAACTACTGAAGCGAGCAGGCAGACACATGTAAAGACAAGGATACCTGATGATATTTCATTCTATCATTCTTTCGAACTTCCATTTCTAAATAAACTAGGACACTTAAACTATCTTCTTCCAAACTTCAATTTCTGTTCTTTTACTTAAAACATTATGGAAAAATAACATTAACAGGCGATCCTAAAGAGATCTTGGAGCCCACCATAAAACAATCTTCGTTGGATTTTCTTCGAGTACTCCTGTTTTCCTCCTCCACCACCAAAACCTGGCTCGTCCTTAAATGACCAAAGATGTCAAAAAAAACGTACAGCACAAATTTATTCTACGGACGATTTGATATCTTTTCTCTTCTTAACTTTTATCACTTGGATTGAGTCATGTAAACAGTAAATGCACCCTGTGGTAACTTTTAATCAAAGCTTCATACTACTGTGTATGACATTGCCAAAGCGAGATTATCATTTTGCCTACTTATTAGCATAGTACTTCATGTGTAACAAGTGAAACTTTTATTTGAGAAAGATTTTGCACTGTGCATCTCGAGAAATAGTGACTACAATATTGAACTGTTAAAATCCAAGTTGGCTGTTTGGTGTTTGGTATCCGTTTTCATTAGGACGGACTTCGTGGAACCTACGTATGAAATTTGAAAAATTCCTTCCACTTTCTGAGAAATAGCGTTAACCAACTTAACTCTAATGTTTTGAAATTCGGATGGACTAAAATTGGGGGAATAGAGGGATGATCTAAGATTCAAATATGACGACAAAAATACATATGGAGATTTACTATCTCGTTCAAAATGATCATCTCTCAAAATTAGACGCGAGGAAAGTTTGCTACTTAAGTATACAAAAGCACACACAAACATCCGTTGAACTACAAAAACTACAGCAAAGTAGTGGTATCTCAATACTGCGGACATGCCACAAGGTGAAGCAAACTTTCCTATTGATCACGATACACCAGCAACATTTGAAATATCGATAATTTGCTGGTATGGATACAGAACAGATGTACATGATGCAAATAACAAGTATCGGCCTAAAACGAAATCGCGATGTAAGACAGAACCTTTATCCATTGTCTTTGAAAGTTTTATGTTTATCCCCTTTCCCTACATCTTCACATAACATAACTTTAAAGAATACTGGCATCGGCCAAGGGGAGACAACCCCCTATTTATATATCAATCTTTGTACACTGCAATCTACCTTACCTAACCCTTTCCTTTTTTCTGTGCGTCATGAAAAATATGCATAAGAATATGTCTTTTTTTTAATCCATTATTGTTTGAAAATAAGTAGGGTATACTGTTAATGTGTGGTTCTCTTCGTGCGCTGATATTAAAGCATTATCTCATTTTAACTTGAAAATGTGTCTCCAGACAAGATCTCCTTGTATCTGTGTACCTGGCCACACCGCAATGGTCGGGCCCCCTACAGAAGTCTAAACTAATACTCTGCACTATTAATGATATTACCGTCATTGATGATAGAGTCATGTCGTGTAGTATTCCAAGATTAAGGTTTATACTATGAATATTTATTTTTAAATGAATGACTTTGAACCACATTCAGTGTTACTTGAATAAAATGTGTTGAAAACTTCAAACGACTTCGTCTTTGACGAAGATTTAGTCAACACCATTACAGTCAGGTAAGTGATATTATAACGTATATTTAGTCAACACCATCACATTCAGGTAAGTGATATTATAACGTATATTTAGTCAACACCATTTCAGTCAGGTAAGTGATATTATTCCTTTGTGCCTCTTGTTATGAATGACAAGAAAAGCATGACAATTAATACTTACAAATACCGAAATATCATAACAGAGACATGTTTTCCATCGAAGCTTCTGTAAATTGCCAATGACATCTGTCCTTCCTCAGTATCTATAGAAACGCTATATTCTTTTCTGTACGTCGTGTTAAGTGTTTCCTGTTTCCAGTACGTCGTGTTAAGTGTTTTCTGTTTCCAGTACGTCGTGTTAAGTGTTTCCTGTTTCCAGTACGTCGTGTTAAGTGTTTCCTGTTTCCAGTACGTCGTGTTAAGTGTTTCCTGTTTCCATTTCAGACGGTGCCCTTCCTGACTGGAAAGGAAAAGGTCAACAAAGTTTCAATCGCATTCGTTTATATTTTGTTTTGTGGTTCTGGACTCATGTGGCCGGTCATGGCAGCGCGGGATCAGAGCATCAGGATCGGTGCTGCCATATCGGATGACAGCTAAGGTAGGGTTAGACAATGTCAGTTACAGCCTTGTGTTAAATGATCGGCCCATAGACGTAGGACTAGGTGCTCTCTTGGATGATTTGGAATAGGCAATGATTTAATATTGCTTGTAAAAAGCATTTACATTGGCTTAAAAAATTATTTTATCAGCCCATTACGTAAAATAAATAACGTCGCCGTTTGTAGTCGCCGTTTGTAACGTCGCTTTTGATTGGCTGATACAGCGGCGTAATAATTTCTAAGAAAAAAGAGTCCATCAATAAAAGTGGATTTCCATAGGGACTGTGTATAGCAGATAAAATTATAAGGATTATAAACATGTGCTATATCTATATAGTGAGATTAAGTTAAGGGCGGTCATGCCACTTACTACTAGTATTGTCATTAAGGCAGTACTTCAACAAATACTGCAACAGTGTCTAACGATATCTTCAGAATAAGGATGAATAATGACATGCTCGTTTTAATTTTGAAATTTAGATGATTGTTTGAATGTTCAATTATGAAGAAGCTGAGAATGCAAAAACAAAACAAACATACTAGTCATCGACCAATTAGGCAGAAGGCATAAACAAATAAAGATATTCATGAGTATAATGAATAATCAATGTTTCCAATTTAATATTGATATATTGAATTGGCAACAACGAAGTATAGCAGTATATCGATCTCTTTATACTTGTAACAGCTTTGAAATAATAAATTTGTATATATATTTTTTTAATGGACTGAATCTTGCTTTGGTCGATTTCATGGGGTGATGTATTGAGTTGGTCTTGAAACAAATTTAATGAACTGCTAAAATAGTTATATCCCTTCGCAAAATCTAAAAATATCTTTTCATGTTAATTAATCTGGTCAATTTTATCTGTAAATGAAACAGGTAACGATTGGTAGTCGCATTGAGTCAAACTTGAGAAGAAATTGAAATATTACTAAGCTGAACACACATGTAGCTGTATATATAATACGTATTATGTTGTAGACCGCCTGGAGCAGATCCGACTAGTGGCCTTAACTGACAGGCAGCCAGAAAGACCGGATATTTTATAACCGATGGGACTCTTCTTCATTGTTTTATTGTGAACTATTTGAGTGGTAAATAAATGATTTGAAACGTTTTCATGCTTGCTTTAGTCCATATGAGAAAATTAATGTACTATCTTACTTGATAAAGTCAGTATAATGACAGTGCATGTGACTAGGAGTATCAAACATTCCGTCACACACATTTCTTTATTTAGTTATGTAACGACCTGTTCTGTCAGAATAACACAAGCCAGGTTTTGATATATTGGTTGACATCGATTCTTTACTCTCTTTGTACAATTCCATATATACCTTGATATATAGGGATTACACATGGATTCTTCTTTACAGATAAATTCTACGAGGGTCATTTTTCGTCATACTTTGTTGCAATTCACCTTCAGTTTGTCCAATGGCAATTCGGCACTAACAGCACAAATCATTGCATAACTAATACTCGCGATCATACACTTTATCTTAGCTTCCAGTTTAAAATTTAGTCCCGTTCTGAATGGAAATTCTTCTCCTAACACGATAATACTGCCCCCCCCCCCCCAGTTTATGGTTATCACATTTTCACACACATGCACTTTTGTTTGCAACCAATTGCTTTAAAAGTGCAAAATAAAAAGAAGATTTTTTTTACATATCTTGGGTTGTCTTTTACATTCGATCAACATAACTTTTTGTTTGTTTACGTACTGATGGAAGTTGTTTTTTTAAACATTATTTTTTTCCCAAATAGAATGCCCAGTTTTTGTGGATATGTTTTATCTGAATTGAAGGTTGAACTTTATTTCTGTTATCGGCATCTCTCTGTTAACCTTTCCACCCCTAGGTAACTTAAGTAGACTCTACCCGAGAGTTCTCCTTCTATGACTGACC
>NW_018405415.1:121055-122191 GCF_002113885.1 Mizuhopecten yessoensis
CCCTAGGTAACTTAAGTAGACTCTACCCGAGAGTTCTCCTTCTATGACTGACCGCATCTTTCTGTTAACCTTTCCACCCCTAGGCAATTTAAGTAGACTCTTCCCGAGAGTTCTCCTTCTATGACTGCGCATCTTTCTGTTAACCTTTCCGTCCCTAGGTAACTTAAGTAGATTCTACCCGAGAGTTCTCCTTCTATGACTGACCGCATCTTTCTGTTAACCTTTCCAATCCTAGGTAACTTAAGTAGACTCTACCCGAGAGTTCTCCTTCTATGACTGACTGCATCTCTTTGAGTGTAAGGAACAGTTTTAGAAATCGACATGTATAGTAGAGGTCCTCTGATCCCATATGACTCCAGCTTGATATATATAGGTCGTCAATGGTGGTAATGGATAGGGTTTTTACATGAGTATCCTGATGGGAAGCCATGGTTCAGTGAAGTAAGGACCCTATGACTGTCCAGATGGTCCGATATATGTTTGCATATGATGCGTTCTAGGATTTTACATGGTACTGATGTTAGTGATACCGGACGATAACTTTCTGATGAGTTTTTGTCTCCCATTTTGAAGATGCAAGAGATATTTTCCTCCCACACTTCACAGGTACATTGCCGTTTTTTCTTGATCCACCTCGATCAAGACAGCTGGCACGCGCTATTACGTCACAGACAACGCACTCTTTCAACATGACCTGTGACCATGTGCACTTTTAGCAAAACCGATTACATCATCACTTTTTACACACATGTATACTACACATGTAAACAAAACATGGCAAGCTCAGCATTCCGACAGTTCAAAATAGGCGAATGTGTTGCCGTAGGAAAGAATGGTGAAAAGGAGAGAATTGTTTATTAATTTAATTAATGATAGTTCGGTGCATTGGGGTCGAAAATACAACTTCGCAGTTAAGGTATTTTTTTTTACTGGAGGAAAATGTGTGAGGAAAATAATCAATCACTCCTGTGTGAAGTAGACAGAGATAACTCAACCCTCGGGATGATCTATTTTTTAGGTTTATCACTCGACAAAGCCTCGTGCTTAAGCTAAAAAAATATCTCACCCTCTGGTTGAGATACAGTATCTCTGTCTACATCACACAGGAGTGATAGATTCTATTAGTCTACATCACA
>NW_018405416.1:0-179 GCF_002113885.1 Mizuhopecten yessoensis
GACCTCTGCGCACTGGGCGACGCCTCCTCTGGGCGCTTGGCGGCCATCCTCCGGTTGAGGTCGGGACGAGCGACGACCTTGGGCGCTTGGCGGCCCCTCCTCCGGTTGAGGTCGGGACGAGCGACAACCTTTGTGCGCTTGGCGGCCCCTCCTCCGGTTGAGGTCGGGACGGGCGACGA
>NW_018405416.1:565-649 GCF_002113885.1 Mizuhopecten yessoensis
CTGTTGAGGTCGGGACGAGCGACAACCTCTGGGCGCTGCTCGGCCCCTCCTCCGGTTGAGGTCGGGACGAGCGACAACCTCTGG
>NW_018405416.1:3011-3861 GCF_002113885.1 Mizuhopecten yessoensis
GGTCGGCCCCTCCTCCGGTTGAGGTTGGGACGAGCGACGACCTCTGGGCTGCCCCTCCTCCGGTTGAGGTCGGGACAAGCGACGACCTCTGGGGGCTGGGTGGCCCCTCCTCCGGTTGAGGTCGGGACGAGCGACGACCTTTGGGCGCTTGGCGGCCCCTCCTCCGGTTGAGGTCTGGACGGGCGACATCCTCAGGCCCTCGACCAGGGAGAGGTCAGGGGTTGAGGTCGGGACGACATCTCGACAATAGACAGACTTCCCAGCAAAGAAGATAGATGAAGCCTCAAGAAGATTTAGTCATGTCCCAACTAGTTTTGTCCATTCTTTCCCAAAGTATTCAAGTCCAGACACAAACAATCGTCCTTCACAAGATTTACAGAGCAGTACAGCACACATGGCGGTCCATTGGTCCATCAAGCCAACCGCAGGCCTGACGTCCAAATAAATTGGTCCATCAAGCTGGGCAGGCCTGATGTCCCAATCATGATGCTGTAAAGCCATACTCGTGTCAGATTCATGTCTGTATTTGAAATTAAATACATTGTGAAAGTGACAGTTCGAAGTTGAGAAATCACTAGACCAACTGAGTTTCAAATATTTCCGTTGCTAAGTCATCCATCTAGAGTTAAGATTCCACGCATTTGAAGAATCTGACCTCTGCGCACTGGGCGACGCCTCCTCCGGTTGAGATCGGGAGGAGCGATGACCTCTGCGCACTGGGCGACGCCTCCTCCGGTTGAGGTCGGGACGAGCGACGACCTCTGGGCGCTGGTCGGCCCCTCCTCCGGTTGTGGTCGGTACGAGTGACAACCTCTGGGCGCTTGGCGGCCCCTCCTCCGGTTGAGGTCGG
>NW_018405416.1:5399-5863 GCF_002113885.1 Mizuhopecten yessoensis
AACATATATATAAAATTGGAGAAAGATCCCTCTGGTTCTTCTTGAGGAATAGCGACAATAAAGTTTCAATATCAAAATCCAAGATGGCTGCCTGTCGGCCATGTTGCTGATCCGATCAGTCTCAAAAGTTGCCCTGCACAGCTGAGGACCAAGGGGAACCTACATATAAAATTTGAGAAAGATCCCTCTGATACTTCCCGAGAAATAGCGATACAAACCTTCCCGAGAAATAGCGATAACAAACTTTCAATATCAAAATCCAAGATAACTGCCTATCGTCCATGTTGTTGATCCGATCAGTCTCAAAAGTTGCCCTGCACAGCTAAGGACCAAGGGGCACCTACATATAAAATTGGAGAAAGACCCCACTGGTACTTCTTGAGAAATAGCGATAACAAACTTTCAATATCAAAATCCAAGATGGCTGCCTGTCGGCCATGTTGTTGATCCGATCAGTCTCAAAA
>NW_018405416.1:5933-6809 GCF_002113885.1 Mizuhopecten yessoensis
TTCAATATCAAAATCCAAGATGGCTGCCTGTCGGCCATGTTGTTGATCCGATCAGTCTCAAAAGTTGCCCTGCACAGCTGAGGACCAAGGGGAACCTACATATAAAATTTGAGAAAGATCCCACTGCTAATGCCCGAGAAATAGCGATACAAACCTTCCCAAGAAATAGCGATAACAAACTTTCAATATCAAAATCCAAGATGGCTGCCTGTCGGCCATGTTATTGAACCGATCAGTCTCGAAAGTTGCCCTGCACAGCTAAGGACCAACGGGAACCTACATATAAAATTGGAGAAAGATCCCACTGGTACTTCTTGAGAAATAGCGATAACAAACTTTCAATATCAAAATCCAAGATGGCTGCCTGTCGGCCATGTTGTTGATCCGATCAGTCTCAAAAGTTGCCCTGCACAGCTAAGGACCAAGGGGAACCTACATCTAAAATTTGAGAAAGATCCGTCTGATGCTTCCCGAGAAAACGCGATACAAACCTTCCAGAGAAATAGCGATAACAAACTTTCAATATCAAAATCCAAGATGGCTGCCTGTCGGCCATGTTGTTTATCCGATCAGTCTCTTAAGTTGCCCTGCACAGCTAATGACCAAGGGGAACCTTCATATAAAATTTGAGAAAGATCCCTCTGGTACTTCTTGAGAAATACCGAAAACAAAGTTTCAATATCAAAATCCAAGATGGCTGCCTGTTGGCCATGTTAATTATCTAATCAGTCTCAAAAGTTGCCTTACACAGCTCAGGACCAAAGGGAACCTACATATAAAATTTGAGAAAGTTCCCTCCCATACTTCTTGAGAAATAGCGATAAAAAACTATCACTATTAAAATCCAAGATGGCTGCCTGTCGGCCATGTTGTTTA
>NW_018405416.1:9077-15610 GCF_002113885.1 Mizuhopecten yessoensis
ATTCACATGCACATGATCTCAATGCATCATATTTCACCAAAAGAAACAATTATATTCAAGAAAACTACAAACCCATTCAAGTTTTCCTTTTTCAGATTACCTCCCTTTGTTTGTAGTTTGAGAGCAGAATGACGAAAATGTAGCTGTCAGGAGAATTCATATTTACTCGGTCACTATTAAAGTGAGAAAGGAAACGGATACATCGTTTGTTTATTGTGTCATTTTCCGGACATTTAAAAGGGTTTACCGGTAACTAAATTTTGAGGTAAAGAAGGTGATGTATAAATACACATAGAAATTGAATTGTTCTGAAAAAAATGCCTTTGTATGCTTGAATCAGCTTTACTTTCATTCATTATTGTTTAAAACTTCACAAAAACGTTTAAAAAAATACATATATAGGTCAATAGCCTGTTACCTGTAGGATGTATAAAGGGGGGTAACTCGCCCTTTTCACAGGCACTTCACAATTCATCACATGTCTCAATTATGTAATTGGAAAAGTTGATACCAAACAACAAATAATTCACAGGGTATCTCCTGATGCATTCAGACAGACTAGATTTCAGTCTGTTTTACTCAGTTCAGCACCCGGTATCCATGGTTACTAATACATAAATTTGTATTTATTGAAAATGGGTAAAATATCTGTTTTCATTCAAATTGCACTACATGTATTATATATGGTTTTTTTTCACTTGATTCAGCTTACAGATTAAATTAGCAAAGTCAATAATGTCAATTAATTGATTTCCATAATTACAGCTGAATAAAATCCTTTTTTTAAGCGAAATATGTTGAAGGAACAATTTCTGAGGGTCACTGTCAATTCTAGGCGAAGAAATTAAATAACGATTGCTTTGGTGGCCCTTGTCTGATGTTTCCTAATGTCCGACATTTTAGTGCTGTTCATGGGTTACGGGAAGTGTGTCTGTTGCTAGTTTGTTGTTGTGATGGGTTTCCTAGTGTTCATTTTGATCTCAGTGAGACTTGATGATGTCATAGATGCCCATTGATGACGTCATCAAACAAAACAGAAACATCATAGTATCACTGTACTGTTTTGTTTTTCACATGCATATGATCTCAAAGCATCATATTTCACCCAGAAAAGAAATTCTTTTAAAAAAAAATCAAACCTATTCAAGCTTTCATTTTCCAGATTACCTCCCTTTGTCGGGTCAAATTTTGGGTTAAAAATTATGTTTTTTTTCATATTTTGTGTTTTTTGATGTGGTAACCATGGTTTTCACAAGTCCCAAATCTGGGGAAAACTAAACACCTTTTGAAAAAGAAAAAAAATCTTCTAAAATAAATGTATTCAAAATGTAGTTGATAAATATATATATATATATGTAGGTGTGTTGTGCAGGATAAATCCAATAACCATGTTTATCTGAGACATGCCCTTTATTTTTAGGATCCGGCCATGTCTACTGTACTCTGCTACCATTGTTGCACTCACAAGAAAAAGTAATTAAGTTTCAAAGGGCCATAACTCTCGTAAAGATATTCATATCTACATAGGATTATCATGACACATCCAAAATTGTAGAAGTTGTCACAAGATTTTTTCCACGGATAAACTTTGTTGCAAGGGAGTATACTAATCAATGTTGGGGGAGGGGAGGGGGAGCTTTGCCTCCATGTCTCAGGTTGACCCTAAAGAAGGCTTAGGGGAGGGGGGTCAGAATATTTGTTGCCAGTAAAGTCCAGTTTTCATAAAGCTACATTAGATGATGTGCATAGCTGTAGTCTTTGGCCCATGTGCCTCAGTTTCAATACATCCCTTTCCTAACTACCAAATACAACCCAATCAGTTTGACCTGGCTACACATTATTTTTCTCAACAGAATACACCTCAAATCATACAGGTATACAGATACAAGGTTACAGAATCAGAATATGTACCCAAGAGGGTTCTGACACCCCCTCCCATATTCTATGATTGGTTATAGTTTGACTGACAAAAACATGTTAAGAAAACTTTCAAGATTAAAATATAAAGATTTGGAACAGAACTTAATACAAGTTTTACTGTGAACTGTATTTAAACATCATTTCTGCCTATAGCTAAGGCATTTACCATATCCCTTTCATTTTATGATTTTATGATCGAGAAAAAGTTATTGGAAATGGATTTTGATTTTGAACACTAGCTGCTAGTCACTTAAGTGTAAAACCTTCAAAAGAAAACTCTTAAATTTGCTTTGCGATTTTTAACAAATTTCCATACGATCTTTCTGTATATTGGCCCACGTTATGTGAGTTTTATTCATGTGACGTAGGAGCTACTGGCACCAATCCTTTATAATATCACTCCAAGCACAGGGTTTGTAACAAATGTCTGCAATACACATGCTATAGACATTTATAACGAATCCCTGTGCTCCAAGGGTCTGTTTAAGTTGAAATCACAAGAGTACATCTAATAATATGAGAAGTCTGCCATCAAGGGTGTCTAACAGAAGTTACACGCCTATATATAGGCCTAATATTAATAGATCAAAGATCATATAATCAGCTTATTCAGAGACGTACATTTATTACAATGTATACATATATACCTCTTTGGTTAATTGAAAGCTAGACGTCATTTTGATGTGCACGATAATCGATCACACACTAAAAAGTGATAATTCGTCAAAATATGCATAAAAAAGCAATCAATATCAAAACTCATTGAAACAGAGAGTTACACCTACCAGTCAGTATCAATTTTACAACGTGATCAACGCCTAATTGTGAAGAAAATATACAGGGACTTACCAAAATGTCAGAGGGGTTGACAGCGCGGGAAGACTTATGTGACGCGAATCTCGGGCTCGTGCATGTGACCAAGTGCTTTTTCATTGGCCAAGAAGTTAGCATGAACAGTTTTCGTACTAGTTTCAATTAAGCCTCGCTCCGAGGGTCATTGAGGGGTGCAGGTATGGACGGGTACCTCTGCCGAGAGAAATATTAAATATGATACATTATTAATTTAAAGGGACAATTTAGTGAAGTAATTTTTTTTATAACCTTGTCACAAACCTCTTCATGATTATATAATTTGATACTCCATATGAACAATTCATGTCGAGAAATTGACAAGAGACATTGTTTTCTTGGCGTTTTGAATCCGTAATGGAGAAATCCTTAACTGAACAGATGTACGTTTTAGCGGCAGCTGTCAGTGAATTTCTAGCTAACAAAAATGTCTTTCCAGCCGAGGAGAGAATGTAAATTCTCGCTTTATTCGCCCATCTCTGAATACAAGTATTTTGAAAAAAACAAAAATCATCTTCCAACAGCATCTAAATCATCGTTATAAATGAGTGATCTATTTTATGTTTCAACCTGTTGATATCGTACTGTCTGCGGTATAAATCTCCCTGCGGTACCCTCTCGGTGCGTACATGCTCTAATTGAACAGAAAATCCAAATTTTTATCACCGGCTTTCTCGAAAGAAGAAACTGACCACATGTACACTCAACTTGGCGAGCCAAGGGTGTTCAATACGATCCTCTCCTTAAGGAGAGAGGAGTATCGTATTGAACACCCTTGGCTCGCGAAGTTGATGTGCACTGGACGTTGGCCCCAGGTCGTGTCATTATCAACTACGTAGGAGATATATATTTTCAATATCGACTTGATTTTCAGGTAATCAAAAAACTTACTTCACTAAATTGTCCCTACATCAAATCGGTGTCTTTTCTATCGGAAACATCAACCTTTTTTTCTTTCTTTCGTGCAACTTTAAAGATTGTTGTCCCTATGCAAACACCAGGGAAGGTTTGGTGCTGTCCATTGCAAAGTTGAACTTTTCGTGGCACTAATCACAAAACCGTTATTTCCTTACTTTTAACAAATTATTTGCAAGACATGCCACTAGTAAATATATTGCACTAAAACAGATATAAACCCTGCAGGGGTACAAAAAGTGACTAAAATGTGTCTAAATTCAAAATTTTAGCATAACACTGTATCGGATACTAAAGAAAGATAATTTATTCAAATTTGATGTATATAACTAACACATATTTAATATATCGATATATTCATATAGCATTCTTACCCAATGGGAAAAAGTCCAGCATAAAACGCCCAGTGTAGCGATGCGATTTTTTTTCATTTTGAAACAAGTTATAAATTCCTTTCTGCATTGTCTCAGTCGCGAGTTCCACAAGGGGAGGTAGCCTGTACTAATGTAATCTGTATTTTTGTGTGTAATCTGAAACACTGACATTATCTAATTAGATTTAATTATTCAAATGATTTTTTTTTATATGATTAATGAGGAAGTTAGCCGATGCATACAGGTTTTTTCTTCTTTAAAAACTGTATACATCGTTACCAGCTCTTGCCACGTGGAGGCCTCCTCTTTAAGAGCCATAATGTTTAGGCGATGTCTCACAATATATTTATATATCTAAAGTTCAAAATGATCAATAATGTTTGTCCTATTCCCTGCCCTACACTATTTGTCCTATTCACCGCACTATTTCACTGCCCTTCAATATTTGTCCTGATCACTGTCCTACACTATTTGTCCTATTCACTGCCCTACACAATTTGTCCTATTCACTGCCCTACACTATTTGTCCTATTCACTGTCCTACACTATTTGTCCTATTCACTGCCCTACGCTATTTGTCCTATTCACCGCACTATTTCACTACGTTTCATAGCTGTGTCTGCCACCATACCCAATATCGAGGATGTAGGATTACTTGTTGGAGGCCAGGAATATTTCATGGTCCCAAAAATGTACAGAATTTGTAGAAAAATAGTTTTTTATTTGAAAAGTGTAAATGTTTTTCTTGATCTACTGCTTTTGGATGATTTTACTCTCATACACATATAAAAAATGTAGAGATTTACCCTATTAATAACGTAAACACGTATTCACCAAATAAACATCGATATGAAAAAAGTCGATAAAACGTCAGAATAATTCGGACTAATGTACTTCTAGACAGTAATCTCATATAAACAGCTGAACTTTGGATGATAGAAAAACTTTGTACATTGGAATTTCTGTTCCTAGTTCACTTGCATGAAACTTGTGTACATACAGTATCTGAAAATTGAAAGACAGGGTATCAAATTCTAAGCTGACTGTTGTGTAACACTCCGATTTAAAAATGAAGTTTGATCACAGACCAATTACGCTATATTTCCATCATTGAGCACCTTGATTTATTGTTTATAGGCACTGTAGCATTACATTTAGGCATCAACAGGGATGTTTGTGTTGTAGATTGCAGAGTGGATGGGTGAGAACCATCAAGCAGCAACATTTTACAAGTATTCTTTATCTATAATATATATTTTTAAGTAAATATCTTTTCTTTTTCTTTAAATTTAAAAAAAATGTTTGTCCTCACTTTCCAATAGTTGTTTAAAGTTTAAGCAGGGACATTGATGTGTTAGACATTTTTTGTCTGTTAATGTTTAGGCGTTTTTTCCCCAAATCAGATTGTAATTTGTCAATGTCCAAGTCAATCAAAGGATGAGTGAAATATGACATTGCATTAGCACTACTTTTTCTTTTTTTGTGTACTTCAATTCTGATTGGTTCAAGCTTTCCAGACATAAGGCTGACCCTCTGAGAGTTGAGGGGAGGGGTCAAAAGGTTTCCCAAATGTTCTCAAACGTAACTTATTAATCAGCTTTTCAATTTTGTCATCAAGAATAAGTTTTATTTTATTTTTTCGCTAACTTTTGATTATTTTTCATCATTGATTTATCACTAGGGCTGAACCATCAAACATCAACCGAACAGCTTGAACTATATATATACCCACGGACTTAGATAATCTAATTCCGTGCTTATATAAACAAAACATGGCAATTTGCACGTGCATACATGTAATTCACGCTCAAATACCCGGAACACTTCCGGATAGGTTCCGAATGACACTTTATAACTTCCGGAAATCAGGAAAAAACCCAATACATGCAGACGAAGTTCGGTAAGCAAATAGCCTACATAATCGTACTCAAAAGGTTAGTTTAATCAGGGACAGTATATAGAGGGGATTTACGATTCTGCCCCACATCGCCCCACGGTGGTACATATATATATATATCCATTTGTAAGTACTCATGCATACATTATGAGCGGTTAGACATAAGATTGCTGTGGGGTGGCAGACTCGTCCGTAAACGGAACTACCCGCACGTGGTCAGAACACATACGTTGCAGCTTTCTTACATCAACCATAAGTGAGATGTTTTAGGTGTTTTGAATTTAATAAATGTTTATTAGTCTTTGTACACTTCCGGTGGATGTAAGAAAGCTGCAACGTATGTGTTCTGACCACGTGCGGGTAGGGGTGCGTCTAATTACCCAATACTACCCAATACCACCCAATACTACCCAATACTACCCCATACGATCCAGTTATGAACCAAATACTTCTTTATTACTGTGAAATATCACCTTTGTAGACGTTATTTACTTCCATCTGCCATATTTTATCGGGAAATATGCGATTTGGTGCCGAAAACATCACCGAATTGCCGTGACTATGACCCAATACTACCC
>NW_018405416.1:19893-23963 GCF_002113885.1 Mizuhopecten yessoensis
CCCCACCATCCCCCCTCCACACACTCTCCCCGTTTTTCCTCTTTACCCATACTAATGATCACACTATTCACTAAAAATCATAAATGTCGGAACGATGAACAGAAATAAGTGAAATGATAGTAATGTCACATGGAGGTTAATATAATAATACATATATATATACACCACAGCCATCCTCTGTTAGGAATACACGTATATATATATACAACACAGCCATCCTCTGTTAGGCATACACATATATACAACACAGCTATCCTCTGTTAGGCATACACATATATATACAACACAGCTATCCTCTGTTAGGAATACACATATATATATACAACACAGCCATCCTCTGTCAGTCATTCTTGAGTCAAACGTATGTCAATATATCTAATTTATCTTCTGTTGAATTTCGGTGAGGCATACATACATGGATACACAATGGCTATCCTCTTGATAGCAGGATTTGTGCAGAAAAAACTTGAATCACTTTTTCTTTGAGCTGAATTCCAGTAAGCTCTGATGGCCATTCGAGAGTCCCCGAGAATTTCGTAACAGATGCCCAGGAGAGTGTCAACTATCCAGTACTTGTGTCCTCCTTGATTCTCGTCATACTGGACATCTACCATGTTACGTAATGCTGCATCACGTCCTCTGGTATCTCTAAGTTCATGACAGCAAAGGAATGACAGGAAAATAGCATACGGTAGTGGAGGGATATCTAGGAGTCTGTGTTCATTCGTCATTTCTAGGCAGAGGTGGGGAAGATACAAGTCTTTACAAGAAAGGGTAATGAAGTTTGTGTATATTTTCTGTAGTCTCTCTGATGTATGGCCTGCCGATTGACTATACTTGTGCCTAACTAGTTTTTCTCTCTCTTCTCTACCTACCTCATGACCTATGAAACATGATGCCAGTTGCATGACTTTTTTGCACATCTCAAGGCTTTTAATAAAATTTCCTGTCAGAAAATGAAAAGTTGCTAGATGTAACAGCTCTTTGCCCATTGAGGCCCCATGAATCATCCAGTTTTTACATTTCCTTAAACTTTTGTACCTGGTCTTGTTGTCCATAGCATAGTGATCTTGAGAGACCTGTTCTGCTGCAAGTCTTCGTGAGCAAATCACAGAATACTGGTATGTGAAAACTTCATCAAAATCTGACTGTGATTTTGATAATAAACAAATCGCCTTCCTTCTGATCCCTAGTGTTCCAGTTCCTGGTGTGATACCTATTCCTTTTATCGCTTGGGCAGTTTCTATATCCTGCCGAAAGATCATTTCCTGCTTTGTTTGGGGACATACACTCAAGAGTTTCCCATATTGAGGGATTAACAATTTTAGTAATTGAAAGGCACATCCATTTCAGCCGACAAAAGTTTTTCAAAACGTCCAATAGTATTTGTTGATGTTGTCCATGAACTTTCCTTCGGAACATGTTGTTGGCTGGGATGAAATAATTAGGACAGACTCCTGCCCTGACCCAAGCAATCAGTATGTTGAAACAAAACCAGAAACAATAAAATAAGTGTTTTTCTTGCCAGAACAGTTGTCTGGAGTTCTCTATCGCATGAAAAAGGATAGTTTTCAAAAAATAGGAACACAAGATATCGTCATCCCCTATGGTTTCTTTTAACGTGCCTTTTATCTGTTTTAAGAAACATTTCAGCAAAGCATATACTTTAAGCTGAATGTGACTGAACGAGCGAAACTAAAGATCTCTCTGCTGTTGCAAATGAGATTCTCCATTGCAAGAAAGTATCTTAAGAACACTTGTCCCCAACAGGGACAAGATGACATCCACTGTGTACGATATTGTCGATTAATGTTTGACGTGGCCATCCATACAGACGTGTACGGGTAATCCATCCATTAGCTTCCTTTGGCCAACAGTTACATGGAAAGCTTTGAACGACATCTACTTGTTCACCCATCGAACTGCTGGGTCCATTGGATTTCCATGCTGAATATGAAAGGTTGTCCGTTAATTTACGGACAAATGACTCTCTAAAGATATCACTGGAAACAAAAAATGAATCCTTAATTCTAACAAGTGAATCACGCAGTTCAATGGAACATTTCTGTCCTCTCTGACCTAGTTGTAAGTGGACATATCCAGTTCGGCAATCTGCATCTCTCATATACAGAATTGTATTGTTTGCCATACTTGGAGGGATAAACTGGCCAGGGTACATTACTGTTACAGTCTCTGCTATCGTCATCACGTCCGTATCTGATCCAATTAGACTCAATCCCTCTCCACGACTTCCTCCATAGAAGAGGTGGTAATTCAAATAACAGTCATTTTGTATATGTTCATTTAGAACCTCTGATCTCCTCCTGATATCCACCTCTTCCTGTGTCCCTGTAATCGTCCTGTCTAGATGTGTTGACAGGGCAATAGACATCCCCTCATTCTCTGTAAAATCCATTGCCTTTTTTCAGGATTCAATCTGAAATTTCAAAAAATACAGCTTGCTTCAGTTCATGATCTGTATAACAACTTTAATAGATAATTTAAACAAATATAAACATCAATATCAGAAAAATAAGGCACAGAAAAATATTCAACTTAACCTCAGAAGTAAGCTAAATCATAGAAATTTTGTACATGGGTAGATCAAAAGGTTAGAAAACCATAATGAATACATTTTTCAAGTATATGTCAGAGGAGATATATTTTTTTTATAAAAAATTAGAATCTCATGCAGATATCATGGTCTGAAAATTGCTTGTATTACTATAACAAGATTCAACAGGTATGTGATAAAATATACAAGCAACTACCTGGTAATATAATTTTTCAAAATAAAATTACGAAGCGAAATTCCGATTTTTTGATAAGCTGATCTCTTTATAATTACATCTACTACTTTTTAAAATTTATTTCTAAGAACGTCTATGCATGAATGTAGGAAACAATATCCTATTTAATGTCAGAAGAAAAGTAGTTATACCTGCTTCAAAATTGTAGAATATGTAGAAATCTTTCTGCTTGAGTCTGGAAAGACTTTGGACTGTAATGATCCAATATAAAATACGATAACTTTGGATAAACATTGACCCAAGCTTGCTAGTCAACACTGTCTCTAGAGTATTCTGTAGAAGATGTCTTCAGCTTGCTCTGTGTCACATGTTTCTTACATAATAGAATGTGTTTTTTTTAACTTTAACTACAAGCCATATTTCAAGTGTCTTTTGTAGAACTTTTCAAGCTTGCTCTGTAGGAAATGTCTTTTTCCTGAGCAAGTGAATCTCCAGTTTGCTCTGCAGATCATGTCTCTGGCTTAGTTGCTCTGCACAGGCAGGAACTGTGGCACGCGGAAAAGCCTTGGATGTACTGAAGATGAATATTAATCACATCTACTTATACTTTGGCCAGATTTTTATAGATATACATTTATATTCATGACGGGATATATTTGATCCAATACTAGGAAGTTATTTTCTTCCTGCTGTGATTCATTTTTAATTGCATATAAAATGAGCATCATAAAATCTTCCTGTTACTGTGGGAGGAAAACTTGTCACGGTTATGACCAAGATTGTTCTGTGTACCATATAAGGCAGCAATACTAGAGGTTGGCTGGCGATTGTGTACCAAATAGAATGAATTACCTCAAGAGGGTGTTCCTAGAACCACATAAAGTACCACATAATGTAATATCACTACAGGGCGTTCTGTGTACCACATAATGTATCATCACTACAGGGTAGGGATGCAACGATTCGGGTATATCTCGATTCGATTCGAATCTCGATTTGTGACTTCCGATTCGATTAATTTCGATTCGATTATTAGCATCCAAGAAATACATGATTTTTCAAACATATTTACTAATTTAGATGAGAAGTCAGAAAAAAACCACTTTGTAAATAGGTAAAATTACTTTTACAAGTTGCAAGTTTATTGCAAAATCATATAAACATTGCAGTCATGCATCAGAGCACTGTAAACAATTAAGTCTTTGTCTACTTCTGACATATTGAAAGAAATGTATCACAAAAACTTAACACACATAATCTTTTGACCAGATAGATCCTTGACTAGAAATGAATCAATATTCACAAGTTCTTGAACAATTC
>NW_018405416.1:25057-28225 GCF_002113885.1 Mizuhopecten yessoensis
ATGTATCATCACTACAGGGCGTTCTGTGTACCACATAATGTATCATCACTACAGGGTGTTCTGTGTACCACATAATGTATTGTCACTACCACAGGGTGTTCTGTGTACCACATAATGTATCATCACTACAGGGCGTTCTGTGTACCACATTATGTATCATCACTACAGGGTGTTCTGTGTACCGCATAATGTATCGTCACTACAGGGTGTTCTGTGTACCACATAATGTATCGTCACGACAGGGCGTTCTGTTTACCACACATAATGTATCATCACTACAGGATGTTCTGTGTACCACATAATGTATCGTCACTACAGGGTGTTCTGTGTACCACATAATGTATCATCCCAGTGAGTACAGGGTGTTCTGTGTACCACATAATGTATCGTCACTACAGGGTGTTCTGTGTACCACTTAATGTATCATCCCAGTGAGTACAGGGGGGTCTGTGTACCACATAATGTATCATCACGACAGGGTGTTCTTTGTACCACATAATGTATCATCACTGCAGGGTGTTCTGTGTACCACACAATGTATCGTCACGACAGGGCGTTCTGTTTACCACACATAAGGTAGACTCACTACAGGATGTTCTGTGTACCACCTAATGTATCGTCACTACAGGGCGTTCTGTGTACCACAAAATGTATCATCACTACAGGGTTTTCTGTGTACCACATAATGTATCTTCACTTCAGGGTGTTCTGTGTTCCACATAATGTATCATCCCAGTGAGTACAGGGGGGTCTGTGTACCACATAATGTATCATCACTACAGGGTGTTCTGTGTATGATGCAGTCCTGGCTGTGTGACAGCTTGGTGGGATGTTGCAGTCCTGGCTGTGTGACAGCCTGGTGAGACAGTGCTGTCCTGGCTGTGTGACAGCTTGGTGTGACAGTGCAGTCCTTGCTGTGTGACAGCTTGGTGGGACGGTGCAGTCCTGGCTATGTGACAGCTTGGTATGACAGTGCTGTCCTGGCTGTGTGACAGCTTGTTGTGACAGTGCAGTCCTGGCTGTGTGACAGCTTGGTTGGACAGTGCAGTCCTGGCTGTGTGACAGCTAGGTGTGACAGTGCCGTCCTTGCTGTGTGACAGCTTGGTGGGACGGTGCAGTCCTTGCTGTGTGACAGCTTGGTGGGACGGTGCAGTCCTGGCTGTGTGACAGCTTGGTGTGACAGTGCAGTCCTGGCTGTGTGACAGCTTGTTGGGACAGTGCTGTCCTTGCTATGTGACAGCTTGGTGGGACAGTGCTGTCCTGGCTGTGTGACAGCTTGGTGGGACGGTGCAGTCCTGGCTGTGTGACAGCTGGGTGGGACGGTGCAGTCCTGGCTGTGTGACAGCTTGGTGGGACAGTGCTGTCCTGGCTGTGTGACAGCTTGGTGGGACGGTGCCGTCCTGGCTGTGTGACAGCTGGGTGGGACGATGCAGTCCTGGCTGTGTGACAGCTTGGTGGGACAGTGCTGTCCTGGCTGTGTGACAGCTTGGTGTGACAGTGCTGTCCTGGCTGTGTGACAGCTTGTTGGGACAGTGCAGTCCTGGCTGTGTGACAGCTTGGTGGGACGGTGCAGTCCTGGCTGTGTGACAGCTTGGTTGGACGGTGCCGTCCTGGCTGTGTGACAGCTTGGTGGGACGGTGTATGAGCATGTATGACGTATTACGTAATGTTGTGAACATATGCATCACAATGAAGTAAAAACCCAAATGAAGCTGTGATACATTATTTGACCCCATGCTTAATTAAGTTCTTAATGATGTTTCCAGCTGAGTGCCCCCAAGAAATATAGGTTAGTAGATGTAGATAGTCCCACTGAATTCCTTCTCAGATGTTGTAAGTTCTGATAAATGTACAACTTTTTACAGAGTTGTTTATGTTAATAACACACATTTCAAATTTACAGTACAATTCCACTGACAATGATTCAATACGAATCCATACCTGATATGTCAACAAAACAACTATTAATTTTTAAACTGTTGTCCTTAATATTACTAATATTAATGTTCTACACATAGATTTTTGTGCCTCTTTCAATACTGATTTTGGTGTCTTGATATATCAACAATAAGTATCAGACGACCAGCGTCCCAAAGTCTTAATCAAGTGATCCTCTACTTGTCCTACATCTATATACAGTAAACCCTGACTATATTGACACCTGACTTAAAGGAAATTACATGTTCTCACAGTAAAGTAAAACTTGACTTAAAGGAAATGACCTGTTATGTAAAGTAAAACTTGACTTTACTGACACCTGACTCTAAGGAAATCCTGTTATATACAGTAAATTCTGACTTTACTGACATCCTGTGATATACAGTAAAACATGACTTAAAGGAAATGACCTGTTATGTAAAGTAAAACTTGACTTGACCAGGTTACTTCGAATCGATATTATTCCTCGATGGTTCGCATACGCAAACGTTTGTCGACATCGTCACTAGATTGGCAGAGAGTGTGTCAACACTACAGGACAGTTATGTCAGACTGGAAAGGCGAATAAGTGTTTCCGTTACTAGCGTCACCACAACAGTGAGTTTCTGTGACTATTCTTCCCGGCGTCAAGTTTCTCCTGCAGTAGTGGCCGGCAGCAAACATCAACTCGGCACGGAATCGAGGATCCCAAATCAACCTCAAGCAGAGTACACCTTAGAGACCGCATATATGAGTTGAAAAACATACGCATCACCAGCATGCACTTTCGAAGTTTCCCGATGAAATCCGTCCTACAGGCTCCCTGAACAGCGAAGAATGTCGACACTGTCACAACAACAGCACGTGTGTATCTTCTCTGGCTGACATCCGAGGTGTGACGAACGCGATGCGTTCGGTTTAAATGAACCTCGAGTCTTACTCAAGTCCTGTGTTCTTACTAGGCAGGTTCCAGGCTATCTGGCTACTCCCAGGGCTTTATGATATCGTCTATTCTGCATGCTACGTGGGCGCTTCTAGGTCTATTCGATTTCAAGTCTTAGAGTCAAGTTGCTTCTCTGCAGCACAGTAGAGTCAAGCTTCTTCTCTAGGTCTATTCTATGTCAAGTCTTAGCATCAAGTTGCTTCTCTGCAGCACAGTAGAGTCAAGCTCCTTCTCTAGGTCTATTCGATTCAAGTCTTAGAGTCAAGTCGCTTCTCTGCAGCACAGTAGAGTCAAGCTTCTTCTCTAGG
>NW_018405416.1:30770-31693 GCF_002113885.1 Mizuhopecten yessoensis
AAAACTGACCCTTTTGGATAAGGAGTTGTCATCAAGATATTTGAGAACACTGTTTTAACTCCTGTGGTTACTATGTGTGAGTTTTTGACCACTCGTGTTACTCAAGGGGCTACCCCTTCGTCGCCCCTTTTCGTAGACAATATGTTGACCTTAACCTCAAACCTTTAATGCGCCATACTTTTATCTCTTTGTTAAAAGAAACACTGACTCGTATAGGTTTGGATCATCGATCTTTTAATAGTTATTCTTTCCGTGTTGGTGCTGCCACCTCCGCAGCGGCTGCTGGCGTTGAGGATCATGTCATTCAAACCTTGGGTAGATGGTCCTCCAACTGCTATATACGTATAATCGTACGGATCCTACCATTATTTCAAATGCACAAAATACTACCTTGTCCAACTGAAATCATTTCATGTTTTACTTTGTGCTTGTTACTTGTTCTTTGTACCTCAATCTTCAATTTTAGTTATTATAACCTAGTTTATATTAAGTATTGGGGGCTCTCACTCACTAGTAATTTCCAATTCCTCGTTTCGTTCCATTTGGGTTTTAATTCCTGGGGAATTTTACCCCCAATACTTTTCTGTAATATTATTTACTTATCTGTTGATTATTTTACTGCTTTTGTTTTAATTTTTCTGTCTATTCTTGATCCTACTAGGCTCTTGAATCGCTCAGGAGTTTCGTCTTGCCAGCTCTTAAATCGCTTAAGTCTGGTGGTCAGTTTGCCTCTCTTGAATCGCTCAAGGCAAAGCTCTCTGCTTTTAAATCGCTTAAAAGTTTTCTTTACTACTTATATATATGAGTATCTTATATGCAGCTCTTGAATCGCTCAAGGGTTTGCTCTAGATATCTACATGTATACTGTCTTCAATCGATCAAGAACTTTCACTAGATATTTACATTCGGCCTGTCTTGAATCG
>NW_018405417.1:0-179 GCF_002113885.1 Mizuhopecten yessoensis
TGTTATCAGTCAGACATGATCTGGGTTACACATGTCGTGTTATCAGTCAGACATGATCTAAGTTACATATGTCGAGTTATCAGTCAGACATGATCTGAGTTACACATGTCGAGTTATCAGTCAGACATGATCTAAGTAACACATGTCGTGTTATCAGTCAGACATGATCTAAGTTACAC
>NW_018405417.1:2875-3012 GCF_002113885.1 Mizuhopecten yessoensis
CACATATGTCGTGTTATCAGTCGGTCATGATCTAAGTTACACATGTCGTGTAATCAGTTACAAATGTCGTGTTATCAGTCAGTCATGATATAAGTTACACATGTCGTGTTATCAGTCAGTCATGATCTAAGTAACAC
>NW_018405417.1:3671-4707 GCF_002113885.1 Mizuhopecten yessoensis
TGTACACATGTCGTGTTATCAGTCAGACATGATCTAAGTAACATGTACATATGTCGTGTTATCAGTCAGTCATGGTCTAAGTTACACATGTCGTGTTATCAGTCAGTCATGATCTANAATGCCGTGTAATCAGTTACACATGTCGTGTTATCAGTCAGTCATGATCCAAGTTACACATGTCGTGTTATAAGTCAGTCATGATCTAAGTTACACATGTCGTGTAATCAGTAACAAATGTGCTGTTATCAGTCAGTCATGATCTAAGTTACACATGTCGTGTTATCATTCAGGCATGATCTTAGTTACACATGTCGTGTTATGAGTCAGTCATGGTATAAGTTACACATGTCGTGTTATCATTCAGTCATGATCTCAGTTACATATGTCGAGTTATCAGTCATACATGATCTAAGTAACATGTACATATGTAGTGTTATCAGTCAGTCATGATTCAAGTTACACATGTCGTGGAATCAGTTACACATGTCGTGTTATGAGTCAGTCATGGTATAAGTTACACATGTCGTGGAATCAGTTACACATGTCGTGTTATCAGTCAGACATGATCTGAGTTACACATGTCGTGTTATCATTCAGTCATGATCTAAGTTACATATGTCGAGTTATCAGTCATACATGATCTAAGTAACATGTACATATGTCGTGTTATCAGTCAGTCATGATCTAAGTTAAACATGTCGTGTAATCAGTTACACATGTCGTGTTATCAGTCAGACATGATCTGAGTTACACATGTCGTGTTATCATTCAGTCATGATCTAAGTTTCATATGTCGAGTTATCAGTCATACATGATCTAAGTAACATGTACATATGTCGTGTTATCAGTCAGACATGATCTAAGTAACATGTACATATGTCGTGTTATCAGTCAGTCATGATCTAAGTTACACATGTCGTGTAATCAGTTACACATGTCTTGTTATCAGTCAGACATGATCTGGGTTACACATGTCGTGTTATCATTCAGGCATGATCTAAGTTACATATGTCGAGTTATCAGTCAGACATGATCT
>NW_018405417.1:8362-8801 GCF_002113885.1 Mizuhopecten yessoensis
ACGTGTGATCAGTTACACATGTCGTGTTATCAGTCAGTCATGATCCAAGTTAAACATGTCGTCTTATCAGTCAGTCATGATCCAAGTTAAACATGTCGTCTTATCAGTCAGTCATGATCCAAGTTAAACATGTCGTCTTATCAGTCAGTCATGATCCAAGTTAAACATGTCTTGTTATCAGTCAGTCATGATCTAAGTTACACATGTCGTGTAATCAGTAACACATGTCCTGTTATCAGTCAGTCATGATCTAAGTTACAAATGACGTGTGATCAGTTACGCATGTCGTGTTATCAGTCAGTCATGATCCAAGTTAAACATGTCGTGTTATCAGTCAGTCATGATCTAGGTAACACATGTCGTGTTATCAGTCAGTCATGATCTAAGTTATATATGTCGAGTTATCAGTCAGACATGATTTAAGTAACATGTACATATG
>NW_018405418.1:0-179 GCF_002113885.1 Mizuhopecten yessoensis
ACCATACGTTACAGTTTACAGGTCATTATAGTACCATATGTTACATTTTAACAGTCATTATACTACCATACATTACAGTTTAACAGTCATTATAGTACTATACGTTACAGTTTAACAGTCATTATACTACCATAGTTACAGTTTACAGGTCATTATAGTACCATACGTTAGTTTAACAT
>NW_018405418.1:1094-1915 GCF_002113885.1 Mizuhopecten yessoensis
TTACTATATTTTTCATTTTATATGTCATTATAGTACCATACGTTACAGTTTACATGTCATTGTACATTTAGTACCATACGATACAGTTTAACAGTCATTATAGTACCATACTTTAGTTTAACATGTCATTATAGTACCATATGTTACAGTTTACATGTCATTATAGTACCATACGTTACAGTTTAATAGTCATTATAGTACCATACGTTACAGTTTACATGTCATTATAGTACAATACGTTACAGTTTAACAGTCATTATAGTACCATACGATACAGTTTAACAGTCATTATAGTACCATAGTTACAGTTTACATGTCATTATTTTACTATATTTTTCATTTTATATGTAATTATAGTACCATACGTTACAGTTTACATGTCATTATAGTACAATACGTTACAGTTTAACAGTCATTATAGTACCATACGTTACAGTTTAATAGTCATTATAGTACCATATGTTACATTTTACATATCATTATAGTACCATATGTTACAGTTTACATGTCATTATAGTACCATACGTTACAGTTTACAGGTCATTATAGTAGCATACGTTACATTTTACATGTCATTATACATGTAGTACCATACATTACAGTTTACATGTCATTATACATGTAGTACCATACGATACAGTTTAACAGTCATTATAGGACCATACGTTAGTTTAACAGTCATCATAGTACAGTCATTATAGTACCATACGTTACAGTTTAACAGTCATTATTGTACCCTATGTTACAGTCTACATGTCTTTATAGTACCATACGTTAGTTTAACAGTCATTATAGTACAATACGTTACAGTTTAACAGTCA
>NW_018405418.1:3313-4007 GCF_002113885.1 Mizuhopecten yessoensis
AATATTTTACATGTCATTATAGTACAATACGTTACGGTTNGTCATTATAGTACCATACGTTACAGTTTAACAGTCATTATAGTACCATACATTACAGTTTACATGTCATTATTGTACCATAAGTTACAGTTTAACAGTCATTATAGTACCATACGTTACAGTTTAACAGTCATTATAGTACCATACGTTAGAGTTTAACAGTCATTATAGTTCCATACGTTACAGTTTACATGTCATTATAATACCATACGTAATATTTTACATGTCATTATAGTACAATACGTTACGGTTTAACAGTCATTATAGTACCATACGTTAGAGTTTAACAGTCATTATAGTACCATACGTTTCAGTTTACATGTCATTATACTACCATACGTAATATTTTACATGTCATTATAGTACCATATGTTACAGTTTAACTGTCATTATAGTACAATAGTTACAGTTTACGTGTCATTATAGTACCATTCGTAACAGTTTACATGTCATTATAGTACGATATGTTACATTTTACATGCCATTATAGTACCACACGTTACATTCTACATGTCATTATAGTACCATACGTTACAGTTTACAGGTCATTATAGTACCATACGTTACAGTTTACATGTCATTATACTACCATATGTTACATTTTAAATTTTATCATTATAGTACCATACGTTACAGTTTACATGTCATTATAGTA
>NW_018405418.1:8192-8452 GCF_002113885.1 Mizuhopecten yessoensis
GTATGTTACAGTTTATCTGTCATTATAGTACCATATGTTACATTTTACAGGTCAATATAGTACCATACGTTACAGTTTACATGTCATTATAGTACCATACGTTACAGTTTACATGTCATTGTAGTACCATAGTTACAGTTTACATGTCATTATACTACCATAGTTACAGTTTAACAGTCATTATAGTACCATATGTTACAGTTTACATGTCATTATAGTACCATATGTTACAGTTTACATGTCATTATAGTACCATACTT
>NW_018405418.1:8483-8759 GCF_002113885.1 Mizuhopecten yessoensis
TACCATACGTTATAGTTTACATGTCATTATAGTACCATACGTTACAGTTTAACATTCACTATAGTACCATATGTTACAGTTTACATGTCATTATACTACCATAGTTACAGTTTAACAGTCATTATAATACCATAGTTACAGTTTAACAGTCATTATAGTACCATACGTTACAGTTTACATGTCATTATATTACTATATGTTACATTTAACATGTCATTATAGTACCATACATTACAGTTTACATGTCATTGTAGTACCATACGTTACAGTTTACAT
>NW_018405418.1:8801-9453 GCF_002113885.1 Mizuhopecten yessoensis
TTAACACGCCATGAAAGTACATGTACCATACACAAATTAACAGGTCATTTTAAATTTAAATTTCAGCATATTTTATTGACTTCATATCTGTCAATTGGATTGGACATCAGGCTAGGCCTATTTAAGTCCTTTCCAAACTTATTTACAAACATTGCATACATCTTCTGTCATAACAATCCAAATTTACAGTGCAGGGGAGATAACTCCAATTTAGCTTGTGAAATGAATATTTTTTCAACTTTTGTACAATCATTTTTACATTTTACATTTTATGCCATACCGTGGCATCCGTCGTCCGTCCGTCCGTCGTCCGTCCGTCAATAATTTCTTTAAACGACTTCTTCTTCTTAACCACTGATTTGAATTTAACTAAATTTAACTGAAAGCATCCCTAGGTGGTGGGGATTCAAAATTGTACAAATGGTGGGGCTGACCCCCAGGGGGCTGAGGGGCGGGGCAAAAAGGGGGCAATTTGGCTAAACTGCTTTAAGCGACTTCTTCTCTGGAACTAAGTGATGGATATCAACCATATTAGACTGGAAGTAATCCTAGGTTGTGGAGATTCAAAATTGTACAAATGGTTGGGCTGAGCCCCCATGGGGCTGATGGACGGGGCCAAAAAGGGGTAATTTGGCTATATTTCTACAAACGA
>NW_018405418.1:10538-10990 GCF_002113885.1 Mizuhopecten yessoensis
TTACCATATGTTACAATTTAATATGTCATTATAGTACCATATGTTACAGTTTAACAGTCATTATAGTACCATACGTTACAGTTTCACAGTCATTATAGTACCATACGTTACAGTTTAACAGTCATTATAGTACCATACGTTACAGTTTAACAGTCATTATAGTACCATACGTTACAGTTTAACAGTCATTATAGTACCATACGTTACAGTTTAACAGTCNGATAGTTACAGTTTAACAGTCATATAGTACCATAGTTACAGTTTAACAGTCATTATAGTACCATAGGTTACAGTTTACATGTCATTATATTACTATATGTTACATTTTATATGTCATTATAGTACCATACGTTAGTTTAACATGTCATTATAGTACCACATGTTACAGTTTACATGTCATTTACATGTAGTACCATACGATACAGTTAAACAGTCATTATAGTACCATACGT
>NW_018405419.1:0-179 GCF_002113885.1 Mizuhopecten yessoensis
GAAGAGTTTGTGCAAGATGTTCCATATAGGGTTGATATTTATTTTAATTTGTTTAAGGGTATTATATTGCAGTGGTAATACCTAGGCAACCAGAATTTAATACTTAAATTGGACATATAAAGGTATTGGGGTAGTCTGCCCATCAACATTGGTTTCATATATATCAGCACATCGGTTTC
>NW_018405419.1:3768-4244 GCF_002113885.1 Mizuhopecten yessoensis
AAGGCGAGGCCGTCCTTAAATGACATTAGCTGTTAATAGGACGTTAAACAAAATCAAACAAACAAACAAACAAACAATGAACAAACAAATGTAAACAATAAGACTTGCGGTAATCCAGTCCACATGTGTAAATAAAGCACGTACATGTCGGGACATTCAGCGCACCTAAACATTTTTTTTATCATTAACATTCCTATATTTTTTTTCTTGAAAGGAGCAAAATATGCATAATTTAATTTAACTGTCTAGGCCATAACTACTTCACTTCAGGACCTAGACTCATTAGCATTGACAACAAACTGCATAGAAACTGAAGAGTTTGTGCAAGATGTTCCATATAGGGTTGATATTTATTTTTATTTGTTTAAGGGTATTATATTGCAGTGGTAATACCTAGGCAACCAGAATTTAATACTTAAATTGGACATATTAAGGTATTGGGGTAATCTGCCCATCAACATTGGTTTCATATATAT
>NW_018405420.1:0-179 GCF_002113885.1 Mizuhopecten yessoensis
ACTAACTACACAACCACTAACTACACAACCACTGAACTACACAACTACTGAACTACACAACCACTTAACTACACAACCACTTAACTCCACAACCACTGAACTACACAACCACTGAACTAAACAACCACTAAACAACACAACCACTGAACTACACAACCACTTAACTACACAACCACTAA
>NW_018405420.1:4423-4973 GCF_002113885.1 Mizuhopecten yessoensis
GTATACAACCACTGAACTACACATCCACTAAACTAGACAACCACTAACTACACAACCACTAACTACACAACCACTGAACTACACAACCACTGAACTATACAACTACTGAACTACACAACCACTGAACTACACATCCACTAAACTAGACAACCACTAACTACACAACCACTTAACTACACAACCACTTAACTACACAACCACTAAACTAGACAACCACTAAACTACACAACCACTGAACTATACAACTACCGAACTACACAACCACTGAACTACACATCCACTACAGTATACAACCACTGAACTACACATCCACTAAACTAGACAACCACTAACTACACAACCACTTAACTACACAACCACTAAACTAGACAACCACTAAACTATACAACCACTGAACTATACAACCACTGAACTACAAGACCACTGAACTACACAACCACTTAACTACACAACCACTTAACTACACAACCATTGAACTACACAACCACTTAACTATACAAGCACCTAACTACACAACCACTGAACTACACAACCACTGAACTAAACAACC
>NW_018405421.1:0-179 GCF_002113885.1 Mizuhopecten yessoensis
GAAAACTTTAGGTAAACATGGCATGTTAAAGGGTGACAGCCTTAGGAAAACATGGCATGTTAAGGGTGACAGCCTTAGGTAAACATGGCATGTTAAGGGTGATAGCCTTAGGTAAACACGGCATGTTAAAGGGAGACAGCCTTAGGAAAACATGACATGTTGAGGGTGACAGCCTTAGG
>NW_018405421.1:3902-4155 GCF_002113885.1 Mizuhopecten yessoensis
GAAACATTACACGTTGAGCGTGAAAGTTTTAGGTAAACATGACATGTTGAGGGTGAAAACCTTAGGTAAACATGGCATGTTAAAGGGTGACAGCCTTAGGAAAACATGACATGTTAAACAGTGACAGCCTTAGGAAAACATGGCATGTTGAGGGTGACAGCCTTAGGAAAACATGGCCTGTTAAGGGTGACAGCCTTAGGTAAACATGGCATGTTAAGGGTGACAGCCTTAGGAAAATATGGCATGTTAAGGG
>NW_018405422.1:0-179 GCF_002113885.1 Mizuhopecten yessoensis
TAAAGTGTGACTAGGAATGTATCCAGCATTAACCGGTCAATAAAGAGTGACTAGGAACGTATCCAGCATTAACCGGTCAATAATGTGCGACTAGGAATGTATCAAGCATTACCCGGTCAATAAAATGTGACTATGAATGTATCCAGCATTAACCGGTCAATAAAGTGTGACTAGGAATG
>NW_018405422.1:5005-5252 GCF_002113885.1 Mizuhopecten yessoensis
GAATGAACGACAAGACAAGATATGTTATCCGGAACCGAGAAGACGTCAAAACAAAAAACATCAGCAGGAACCGAACAGACGTCAAAACAAAAGATATCATCAGAAACCAAATGAACATCAAAACAAAAGATATCATGAAGAACCGAGCAGACGTTAACACAAATTTATCATCAGGAATCAAGCAGAGGTAAAAACAAAAGAAATCATCAGGAACCGAGTAGACGTCAAAACAAAAGATATCATCAGG
>NW_018405423.1:0-179 GCF_002113885.1 Mizuhopecten yessoensis
TAGATAAAACAGGTGGTAGATATAAACTGGTGATATATAATACAGTTGATTGATAATACCGGTGGCAAATATAAACAAGTGATATATAATTCAGATGATAGATATAAACAGGTAATATAAAATACAGGTGGTAGATATAATACAGGTGGTAGATATAGACTGGTGATATATAATACAGG
>NW_018405423.1:4110-4622 GCF_002113885.1 Mizuhopecten yessoensis
CATAATACAGGTGGTAGATATAAACAGGTGATATATAATACGGGTGATAAATGTAAGCAGGTGATAAATAATACAGATGGTAGATATAAACAGGTGATAGATAATACAGAATGTAAATATAAAGAGGTGATAGATAATACAGGTGGTAAATATAAACAGGGGATATATAATACTGGTGATTAATATAAACAGTTGATAGATAATACATGTGGTAGATATTGACAGATGATATATAATACCAGTGAATAATATAAACAGGTGATATATAATACAGATGGTAAATATAAACAGGGGATATATAATACAGGTGGTAGATATTAACATGTGGTAGATATAGACTGGTGATATATAATACAGGTGGTAGATATAAACAGGTGATATATAATACAGATGGTAGATAGTAACAGATGATATATAATACAGGAGGTAGATATTAACATGTGGTAAATATAAACAGGTGGTATATAATACAGATGGTAAATATAAACAGGTGATATATAATATAGGTGGTA
>NW_018405423.1:9021-9439 GCF_002113885.1 Mizuhopecten yessoensis
ATAATACAGGTGGTAGATATAAACAGGTGATATATAATACAGGTGGTAGATATTAACATGTGGTAGATAAAACAGGTGGTAGATATAAACTGGTGATATATAATACAGGTGATTGATAATACCGGTGGCAAATATAAACAGGCGATATATAATACAGATGATAGATATAAACAGGTGATATATAATACAGATGGTAGATATAAACAGATGATATATAATACAGGTGGTAGATATAAACAGGTGATATATAATACAGGTGGTAAACATAAATAGGTGATATATAATACAGGTGGTAAATATAAACAGATGATAGATAATACCGGTGGTAGATATAAACAGGTGATAGATAATACATGTGGTAAATACAAACAGTTGATATATAATACAGGTGGTAGATATAGACAAGTGATAGATAATA
>NW_018405424.1:0-179 GCF_002113885.1 Mizuhopecten yessoensis
GATTGGAATCTGTGGCTGTAGTATTTAATTTCAATACGGTAGAAACAAAGCCTCACTGTCATTAAACACAGAACAGCAAGAGTTGATTTCGAAAGTTATACAAAATATTAATTACTATTTATCATGCAAATCTAATAAAGATACATTGACAATATTTTACCATATTTATAGGTTCCGGT
>NW_018405424.1:1724-2121 GCF_002113885.1 Mizuhopecten yessoensis
TGTACTGTATAATGTTACAAATTAAAGTAGAGCAGTGTCTCCCTGGACCTCTGTACTTTTCAAGAGCATTCTAAAGCCATTCTCAATACCTAATACAATGTATTCCTCATACTGCATAGTCTTTGCTTTGTATGCAATTGTAACAGGTTCAACACATGCACACTTCTATTTATTTTGAAAAAGCAAATTGTGAAAAACTATACTGGTAAAAAAGATAAATGGTCAACTGATCATGAAACACCATTTTCCTTTGGAAAATGCAAATACTGGGTATTGGAAAATAATCATGATATACATGGTTGATTATAATGCTGTTTTCCTTTTGAAAATGTTAATAGTGGAAAACATTCACGATATACAGTGTACATGTAAAATGACTACAAATTCTGAATCTTAC
>NW_018405425.1:0-180 GCF_002113885.1 Mizuhopecten yessoensis
AGGGGTGTGTGTGCACTGTTAGATGTTAGTGAGTGGTGTGTATGCACTGTTAGATGTTATTGAGGGGTGTGTGTGCATTGTTTGTTGTTAGTGAGGGGTGTGTGTGCCTTGTTAGATGTTAGTGGGTCGGGGGGTGGTGCGCTGTTAGATGTTAGTGGGGGGAGGGTGCAATGTTAGATG
>NW_018405425.1:3921-4306 GCF_002113885.1 Mizuhopecten yessoensis
CCTGTTAGATGTTAGTGGGAGGGGGAATGTGTGCACGGTTAGATGTTAGTGAGGGGGGGTGCCCTGTTAGATGTTAGTGAGGGGGNTTAGTTGTGACTGAGGGGAGTGCACTGTTAGGTATTAGTGAGGGGGTACATGTGCGCCGTTAGATGTTAGTGGGTGTGTGTGTGTGCGCTGTTAGATGTTAGTGAGTGGTGTGTATGCGCTGTTAGATGTTAGTGAGGGGGGTGCCCTGTTAGATGTTAGTGAGGGGTGTGTGTGCGCTGTTAGATGTTAGTGAGGGGTGTGTGTGCATTGTTTGTTGTAAGTGAGGGGTGTGTGTGCCTTGTTAGATGTTAGTGGGGGGGGTGCGCTGTTAGATGTTAGTGAGGAGGGGGGGTGCCCT
>NW_018405425.1:7343-9495 GCF_002113885.1 Mizuhopecten yessoensis
CATGTGCACTGTTAGATGTTAGTGGGGGTGTGTGTGTGAGCTGTTGGATGTTAGTGAGGTGTGTGTGTGTGCTGTTAGATGTTAGTGCGGGGGGTGTGTGTTATGTTAGTTGTTAGTGAGGGGTGTGTGTGCGCTGTGAGATGTTAGTGAGGGGGGGTGCCCTGTTAGATGTTAGTGGGAGGGATGGATGCAGTGTTAGATGTTAGTGAGGAGGGGGGTGCACTGTTAGATGTAAGTAAGGGGGGAGGTGCCCCGTTAGATGTTAGTGGGAGGGGGGGTGCACTGTTAGATGGAAGTGAGGGTGTGTCTGTGCAATGTTAGATGTTATTGAGGGGTGTGTGTGCCCTGTTAGATGTTAGTGGGAGGGGGGGGGGGCACTGTTAGATATCAGTGAGGGGGTACATGTGCACTGTTAGATGTTAGTGGGGGTGCGTGTGTGAGCTGTTGGATGTTAGTGAGGTGTGTGTGTGTGCTGTTAGATGTTAGTGAGGGGGGTGTGTGTTATGTTAGTTGTTAGTGAGGGGTGTGTGTGCGCTGTGAGATGTTAGTGAGGGGGGGTGCCCTGTTAGATGTTAGTGAGGGGTGTGTGTGCGCTGTTAGATGGTAGGGAGGGGGGGTGCCCTGTTAGATGTTAGCGGGAGGGATGGCTGCAGTGTTAGATGTTAGTGAGGAGGGGGGTGCACTGTTAGGTGTAAGTAAGGGGGGAGGGGCCCCGTTAGATGTTAGTGGGAGGGGGGGTGCACTGTTAGATGGAAGTGAGGGTGTGTCTGTGCAATGTTAGATGTTATTGAGGGGTGTGTGTGCCCTGTTAGATGTTAGTGAGGGGGGGTGCCCTGTTAGATGTTAGTGGGATGGGGGGGGGCACTGTTAGATGGAAGTGAGGGTGTGTCTGTGCAATGTTAGATGTTATTGAGGGGTGTGTGTGCCCTGTTAGATGTTAGTGAGGGGGGGTGCCCTGTTAGATGTTAGTGGGATGGGGGGGGGCACTGTTAGATGGAAGTGAGGGTGTGTCTGTGCAATGTTAGATGTTATTGAGGGGTGTGTGTGCCCTGTTAGATGTTAGTGAGGGGGGGTGCCCTGTTAGATGTTAGTGAGGGGTGTGTGTGTTATGTTAGTTGTTAGTGAGGGGTGTGTGTGCGCTGTTAGATGTTAGGGGGGGGGGGTGCCCTGTTAGATGTTAGTGGGAGGGATGGCTGCAGTGTTAGGTGTTAGATGTTAGTGAGGGGTGTGTGTGTTATGTTAGTTGTTAGTGAGGGGTGTGTGTGCGCTGTGAGATGTTAGTGAGGGGGGGTGCCCTGTTAGATGTTAGTGAGGGGTGTGTGTGCGCTGTTAGATGGTAGTGAGGGGGGGTGCCCTGTTAGATGTTAGTGAGGGGTGTGTGTGTTATGTTAGTTGTTAGTGAGGGGTGTGTGTGCGCTGTGAGATGTTAGTGAGGGGGGGTGCCCTGTTAGATGTTAGTGGGAGGGATGGATGCAGTGTTAGATGTTAGTGAGGAGGGGGGTGCACTGTTAGATGTAAGTAAGGGGGGAGGTGCCCCGTTAGATGTTAGTGGGAGGGGGGGTGCACTGTTAGATGGAAGTGAGGGTGTGTCTGTGCAATGTTAGATGTTATTGAGGGGTGTGTGTGCCCTGTTAGATGTTAGTGGGAGGGGGGGGGGTGCACTGTTAGATATCAGTGAGGGGGTACATGTGCACTGTTAGATGTTAGTGGGGGGGTGTGTGTGAGCTGTTGGATGTTAGTGAGGTGTGTGTGTGTGCTGTTAGATGTTAGTGAGGGGGGTGTGTGTTATGTTAGTTGTTAGTGAGGGGTGTGTGTGCGCTGTTAGATGTTAGTGAGGGGGGGGTGCCCTGTTAGATGTTAGTGGGATGGGGGGGGGCACTGTTAGATGGAAGTGAGGGTGTGTCTGTGCAATGTTAGATGTTATTGAGGGGTGTGTGTGCCCTGTTAGATGTTAGTGAGGGGGGGTGCCCTGTTAGATGTTAGTGGGAGGGATGGCTGCAGTGTTAGATGTTAGTGAGGAGGGGGGTGCACTGTTAGATGTAAGTAAGGGGGGAGGTGCCCCGTTAGATGTTAGTGGGAGGGGGGGTGCACTGTTAGATGGAAGTGAGGGTGTGTCTGTGCAATGTTAGATGTTATTGAGGGGTGTGTGTGC
>NW_018405425.1:19473-20209 GCF_002113885.1 Mizuhopecten yessoensis
GGGGGGATGTGTGCTGTTAAATGTTAGTGAGGGGGGGGTGCAATGTTACATGTTAGTGAGGGGGTGTGTGTGTGTATGCGCTGTTAGATGTTAGTAAGGGGGGGGTGCACTGTTAGATGTAGGTGAGGGGGGGGGCCGCTGTTAGATGTTAGTGAGTGGTGTGTATGCGCTATTAGATGTTAGTGAGGGAGGTGCCCTGTTAGATGTTAGTGAGAGGGGGGGGGCCCTGTTAGATGGTAGTGGGAGGGGATATGTGTGCACGGTTAGATGTTAGTGAGGGGGGGTGCCTTGTTTGATGTTAGTGAGGGAGGGGGGTGCACTGTTAGATGTTAGAGAGGGGGGGATGCCCTGTTAGATGTGAGTGAGGGGGGTGCACAGTTAGGTATTAGTGAGGGGGTACATGTGCACTGTTAGATGTTAGTGGATGTGTGTGTGTGCGCTGTTAGATGTTAGTGAGGTGTGTGTGTGTGNGTGCACTGTTAGAGGTCAGTGAGGGGGGGTGCCCTGTTAGATGTTAGTGAGGGGGTGGGTGCGCTGTTAGATGTAAGTTGGAGGGNGGTTAGTGAGGGGGTGCCCTGTTAGATGTTAGTGGGGGGGGGTGCGCTGTTAGATGTTAGTGAGGGGTGTGTGTGCGCTGTTAGATGTTAGTGAGTGGTGTCTATGCGCTGTTAGATGTTAGTGAGGGATGGGGGTGCATTGTTTGTTGTTAGTGAGGGGTGTGTGTGCCCTGTTAGAT
>NW_018405425.1:22104-22314 GCF_002113885.1 Mizuhopecten yessoensis
GGGGGCTGTGTGCACTGTTAGATGTTAGTGAGGGGGGTGCCCTGTTAGATGTTAGTGGGGGGGGGTGTGCGCTGTTAGATGTTAGTGAGGGTGTGTCTGTGCGATGTTAGATGTTATTGAGGGGTGTGTGCGCTGTTAGATGTTGGTGAGGGTGTGTCGGTGCGATGTTAGATGTTAGTGAGGGGTGTGTGTGTGCTGTTAGATGTTAGT
>NW_018405426.1:0-180 GCF_002113885.1 Mizuhopecten yessoensis
AACACGATTTGAACATCACGATAAACATAACAATTTCGCAAAGAAAAGCATTTGGACATGTATCATGAAAGAAAACATGTTGAAACGTTCTATAAGATGAGTTTTTATACTTTAAGTAGTTTAAGACGGTACGTAATATGAAAACTACAGTTGTGATGTGCACATCGTACATACATAGTG
>NW_018405426.1:3198-3529 GCF_002113885.1 Mizuhopecten yessoensis
AACTATGATAATAGCAATCTAAGTACAATTTCCTTTTATCTGGGGTCATATTTCATCTGTATACACAAGTAATTGCATGCTAGACAAGCAAAATCTTGACATCACGATAGCCATTACAATTTCACATAGAATACCATAAGGACAAATGTTATTAAGGAAAATAAGTTGAAACATTCTAAGATCAATTTGATTCCCTACTAAAATAGTATTAGATGGTTTGTTCATTGAAAAACAGGATATGTTTGGAAATTATGACATTCAAGTGTTATATGGTTTTCTGAATGGCTGAAAAACCAAAGACAGATCGACATTAACAAATCTTTTATATACA
>NW_018405427.1:0-180 GCF_002113885.1 Mizuhopecten yessoensis
GTAAACAGACCCTTTCACTCGGCTCATTAATACACTCCCTTTCGTAAAAAGACCCTTTCCTTCGGCTAATTAATACACTCCCGTTCGTAAACAGACCCTTTTCCTCGACTCATTAATACACTCCCGTTCGTAAACAGACCCTTTCCTACGGCTCATTAATACACTACCGTTCGTAAACAG
>NW_018405427.1:5064-5224 GCF_002113885.1 Mizuhopecten yessoensis
TCCCTTTTGTATTATGAACCCATTTCCTCGGCTCATTAACACACCCCTTTCGTAAACAGACCTTTTCCATTAATACACTCCCGTTCGTTAACAGACCCTTTCCCTCGGCTCATTCATACACTCCCATTCGTAAACAGACCCTTTCACTCGGCTCATTAAT
>NW_018405428.1:0-180 GCF_002113885.1 Mizuhopecten yessoensis
ATAATGTGCTGTGTAACCTTTAACTGTATAATGTGCTGTGTAACACTTAACTGTATAATGTACTGTGTAACATTTAACTGTATAATGTGCTGTGTAACCTTTGACTGTATAATGTTCTGTGTAACCTTTAACTGCATAATGTTCTGTGTAACCTTTAACTGTATAATGTGCTGTGTAACA
>NW_018405428.1:5818-6006 GCF_002113885.1 Mizuhopecten yessoensis
AACAGTTATCGTATCACACATACACAGTAATCATGTCACACATACACAGTTATCATGTCACACATACACAGTTATCATGTCACACAAACACAGTTATCGTATCACACATACACATTTATCATGTCACACATACACAGTTATCGTATTACACATACACAGTTATCGTATCACACATACACAGTTATCAT
>NW_018405428.1:6103-6798 GCF_002113885.1 Mizuhopecten yessoensis
TTACACATACACAGTTATCATGTCACACATACACAGTTATCGTATCACACTTACACAGTTATCGGATCTCACACATACACAGTTATCGTGTCACACATACACAGTTATCGTATTACACATACACAGTTATCGTATCACACATACACAGTTATCATGTCACACATACACAGTTATCATGTCACACATACACAGGTATCGGATCACACATACACAGTTATCGGATCACACACATACACAGTTATCGTGTCACACATACACAGTTATCGTATTACACATACACAGTTATCATGTCACACATACACAGTTATCGGATCACACACATACTCAGTTATCGTGTCACACATACACAGTTATTGTATTACACATACACAGTTATCGTGTCACACATACACAGTTATAGTATTACACATACACAGTTATCGTGTCACACATACACAGTTATTGTATTACACATACACAGTTATCGTATTATACATACACAGTTATCGTATCACACATACACAGTTATCGTATTATACATACACAGTTATCGTATCACACATACACAGGTATCATGTCACACATACACAGGTATCGTATCACACATACACAGTTATCATGTCACACATACACAGTTATCATGTAACACATACAGTTATCGTATCACACACACACAGTTATCGTATTACACATACACAGTTATCATGTCACACATA
>NW_018405428.1:9662-10116 GCF_002113885.1 Mizuhopecten yessoensis
GGGTTATCATGTCACACATACACAGTTATCATGTCACACATACACATGTATCGGATCACACATACACAGTTATCATATCACACATACACAGATATCATGTCACACATACAGAGTTATCATGTCACACATACAGAGTTATCATGTCACACAGACACAGTTATCATGTCACAAATACACAGTTATCATGTCACACTTACACAGTTATCGGATCACACATACACAGTTATAATGTAACACATAAACAGCTATCGTATTACACATACGCAGTTATCATGTCACACTTACACAGTTATCATGTCACACAGACACAGTTATCATGTCACACATACACACTTATCGTATTACACATACACAGTTATCGTATCACACATACACAGTTATCGGATCTCACACATACACAGTTATCGTGTCACACATACACAGTTATCATGTCACACATACACAGGTATCGGAT
>NW_018405429.1:0-180 GCF_002113885.1 Mizuhopecten yessoensis
ACTTCTAGTACGTACCCCAAGTCTCCGTCTTTAGAGACTTTGGTTTTGTCAAATGTTTGTGGATTGTCCACCCATCGAAACCCACCCACGGGTAACGGCTCCGACATTGCCTTCCCGTACAATTTATTACAATCGGTATACATGATGTATGAGTGTGGTTGGGAGAGGTCGTACGTTTCT
>NW_018405429.1:1291-1946 GCF_002113885.1 Mizuhopecten yessoensis
TTAAATTAAGTGTACGAAAAGTGGTTGGGGTTGTATGTAAGAAGAACCACTCAAGGGTGAGTAATTTGCAATGTGCATTTCTAATTTGATACATTTCTTGAGTACCCATGCAGATCCATGTCGAACGAATTCCTCAAACGAGGCAAACATTTTCTTATAAGCTGTATTTATATCGTGTTCTAAATCAGATTCATTTGGCATCGATATGTATGCTTTACTCAAGAAATGTGGGGTGATCTGTTATACATTACCTTCTCTAGTTTCCTTTCCTAATGACACACGAATGTTTAAATACCATTTAACACCATTTAAGCTCTCACACAACCGTTTTAAATGTTCCATCACTTCCGTTTTGGAGCTGGTAAAAAAGGTGAGTATGTCACTATTGTCCTCGAAATTTGGATATATGCTTCTAACGTTAGCATTCCCTCCTAAACTCACATCATCCGAATAGGTATGTTCTACAGATGGTCGAGCACCGAAAGGTTCCGGCAGCGGCGTCTGGGCACCGGAAGGTCCCGGCTGCGGCGACTGAGCACCGGAAGGTCCCGGCTGCGNCGGAAGGTCCCGGCTGTGGCGACTGAGCACCGGAAGGTCCCGGCTGCGGCGGCTGAGCACCGGAAGGTCCCGGCAGCGGCGACTGAGCACCGGAAGG
>NW_018405429.1:2472-3003 GCF_002113885.1 Mizuhopecten yessoensis
TTAATGTTTCTTCGTGTGTGATTTCAATTTCTTTTCGGTGAGACATTGTTTCCCACACACATCACAAGTCGTTACATTTTGTCTATCTTTAAGCACGTTATTTTCATTTCTGGGTTTTTTGGCAGGAGATAAATCAACAGTGTTCAATATCCTTTTCAAGTTCCTCACTGTTTGTATGGCATTTTCGTCTCCGCTAGACACCGATTTGAGTAAATCATCAAAATATTGTGTTGCCATGTTTCTGCTCTGCTGTATATCCTATTTGTTTGAGTGTTACAGCTTGAATGACAACCACTTGCGTTTCGTCTGTTTAAGGTTGCTCTCAAATTGAGGAGGCATGGTCTTCACATACAGTTTTCCGCCTCGCTGACTTTTTGCTTTTCTACGCATGCTCCGTTTGAGTGATGTGGCTCTATCTCCCTGATTGGTCATTGGGCTTTTCCCTGGACTTGTACATTTCGTTGGATGGTGCTGAGGTAATATCATTTTCCGATTTATTAGAGTTAGCACTTGGTAAGGTGGTAGTGACGT
>NW_018405429.1:3756-7451 GCF_002113885.1 Mizuhopecten yessoensis
TCTTTTCCTTTCTGAAATACGTTCTATACTAAAAACATGATTGTAAAGTTTTGATGGTGAGATTTCACGCAAAACATCTTCATCAGATGTGGACTGTCTACTCCCTCTGCCATACAGTCGTCAATCACCAATAACTTATGACCTTGTATATCTCCCCATTCGCTAAATTGGTCTTCGTTCGGTAAACCTTGATGGAACGTGATTTCCCTCTTAATTTTTAAATCTTTAAAGTTTCGTCTTAATACGTCAAACGTGGGCTGCCACGTGTCGTAACAAAGAATGATCTTTTTGGGTATTTCACTAAACATACCTTCTGCATTCTCCAGTATCATTTTGGTCAGAAATGTTTTTCCATAACCGGATGCACCACATACCATGATTCTACACGGAGATTGAAACTTGATGAGACTCTCTCTAGTATACCACGTCATCGTAGCAAATGAAGACACAAATACAAAACTTTACTGTTTATATTTAATATCATAAATTGCATTTGTTATGTATACAAATGTTTCTATATATCATGACTATATTTACAATTCGGCACAACATGTCTGATGAGTACGCGTATGATAAAAACAGTAAGGAAACGAATTCTGAATGTATTCGTACACGTAATTGTCATGTTCTTCCAAATTATTTCCAAATTGTTTTACGATAGAACTCATCGATACTCCCCTGCAACGATTTAACAGGTAATACAAGCAATATTGACCACACACTCTCGATGTGTTACTCTACAATCGCCTATCGTTGTATGTGTTAGCTTCAAATGAAAAATGACTAGGCAAATGTCCGTAACTTTCGAAGAATTCCTTCTCGTCTTTAGATTCACAATAGAATGCTACCCAGTGTCTTCCCGGACTATCGCTATTGTCCGTATTGACGACGTAACCGGTCGGAAATGTTCGTATTTCATTCGGTACCTCGTCACGAGCGTAAACTCCCTTGACCTTTTTCTCATTACAGAATCGCAGTCTATGACACAACGTAACTGTAAAGTGTTCATGGTAACACTATGCCTCTTGCAGCGTTGATTTCGAAGTAGCCCGGATATTCGCAATAAATAATGCAAGACACTGCCGCTGTCAGTGCCGTCCCAAAGATGACCTCTAGTCTGACGTTTCCTTGTTTAAATAAGGTCAGATATTGATTGGTTTCGAAGGTAGGTTCCAATTCGAAGGTGTAGAGTGCATTTCCTTGTGCAACGTCGTCCCTTTCTATGTCAGAACCTGCATCGTTGAACCATTTCCCCGTCGATTGTAACATGTTCCTCAGAACGGACATGGTGGTTTGACCACCGGTCGCTCCGTACTTGAGTTTTAAAGGGTTGCCACCTACCGGTATTCCGTCGACGTAGAGTCCTATAGATGTGACGTCATAAGGTTGGAAAACCCAGGGGTTCTGTCCGTAGTCGCCGGTGGTGGCGGTGGCGTTTACAAATCCAACTACCACGAGATTTGGTCTCGTTCCTTGAAATATATTATCTTAAGTAAAGTTTTTCGTCCCGGGGGGGATGGTCATCTGCTTGACCATGGTCTGTGTAAACGGGTATTTGGCATTTGTTATATCGAGAGCTTGACTTTGTGCATAGATGACGGCTGGGTTGACCTTCACTTTGCTCATGCGCACTCGAATGTCTTCGAATACTACCTTGTAATCGGCAGATGTGGTACTGGACAAGAGACAAAAACTTAGATCTGTAAAGTTTGACTTGATTCAATAGATACCTGTTCATCTTAAACAAATCGTGATAGAGCGGGCCGACCATGTTTACCACCTTCCCACCTTGAAACATTTGAGCCCTTTTTAGCAACGCTCCGTTTCAACCGGTTCTAGGACTATGTTCGTCCATGTCTCCCTCATCGTCACGATCCCATATTTGAGTAGTCAATTGGGTCGTCTTTGCTTCTTTGCCATATTTCAAGAGACTCTGTATATAGGCCTTGTAAGGGTAATGGCTCGTCGTAGACACNACGTCTTGATAGTAAATGTATTCCACTGACTTCTGTGTAGGTGGAAGGTCAAAAATGGCTAATTCTGACGGTTGTGGTTCTCTAAAACATCTTTGTTTAACGCAGCCATTGCGATATCAGATTCCTTTTGTTCCTTTTTTACTCGCCTTCCGTTTTGCTTTACCTGTTTTTTGGTTTCTTNTGTATTCCACTGACTTCTGTGTAGGTGGAAGGTCAAAAATGGCTAATTCTGACGGTTGTGGTTCTCTAAAACATCTTTGTTTAACGCAGCCATTGCGATATCAGATTCCTTTTGTTCCTTTTTTACTCGCCTTCCGTTTTGCTTTACCTGTTTTTGGTTTCTTCAGGTGTGTCCGTGAAGTGTGTACGCGTCGACGCTTTCTGATAGACTGACGACGATGTGGGGTTCGTTTACTTTTCATCTCGGATTTGGCTTGTTCTACGACTTGTTGAGCTAGAGACCAAGCTTACGTTAACCTCTCTGCCAGGTAAGGATTTTTCTCCCTCTCTATCGGTTTTGTCTATTGGAATCATGAATTCGTTTGATTTCTGTGACAATCCTCCGCCGAATTGCTTCACGTGACGTTTTGTGTTTTCTGTAGAAGCATTTTTCTTTCCACGTGCCACCTCCTGATAATATTTTATCCATTTCCCCACGTTGGGAACGTACATCTTTGTGACATTCATGATAGAAAAGGATATTGCTTAAAATGAAGCGTAATCGTTGCTTGATCTTTTAAGAATGAAGCCGGATCACCTTTTCCCGTCTTTATATAAAATTATATGTCTCTCACTTCCGACATTTTCACAGGTACGTAGTATGGAACGTCGAACGATTGGGACCAGTTGGCTATCTTGACGGTTCTGATGGGACGGAGAAGAGTTTCCTTTTCGCCGTCGACGAGGCGTTCGTCACACACGTCACTGTGTACGTATAAGTTCTGTCTCGTCTTTGTTCCACTCGTTGTTATTGTTATGTCCATTAATGCCACCTTCCAAGTTCCGTGTAGATTTAGTGGTGTTTGAAAATGGACACCGAAATAGTAAGGCTTGTTCTTTGGAAAGAATTTCTCACTTCCATCACTGTGAATGACCGCGTAATGTGACTTAGGTTTTGGTTATGCCACTGATGTCTTTCTCTGCTATCCACTGGTTATATTTAGACGGCCGACCTTCAAATTTGACGAACCATTCGATCCGACCTGCTCTTTTACGTTTTTTTAATTTTTCTTCTATATACCACAAGGCATTTTCGTCCTTGTCCACTCTCTGTAGTTCGGACTGATAAAAATTCCCCGTGATCGACTCGTTTAAAAAGTCGATCAATTGGTACTGCGGTATGCCTTGGCGTAAGAACCGTTTCTTGACCTTGAAGATTTCTGAAGACCATTGCTGTTGATAGGCTCTCGTAAACGGTTGCTTTAAGTGTGAGATTCTCACGAGACTTCCTATCTTAAATCTAAATTTTGGCTTCTTGACGGTTTTCTGTTTGGAAGACCTCGTGTGTTTATTTCTGAGGTACATGTAGGCAAACAGATCGGCTTCGTTTGTTTTGTTTACGTCTTTGGGGGGGTATACCGTTTAACGATCTATGAGGTGTGGCGTTGTAACTCTTGACGAAATCTTGCAATTTGTCTGCATATACATAAGTTCTGTACTTCGTGAAATATCTATACATCATGGTCTTTAACGTCCTGATGACACGCTCGACCATGGCGG
>NW_018405429.1:14948-19327 GCF_002113885.1 Mizuhopecten yessoensis
AGACGTAGAGATGCTCGTCTGACCATGCTTCATAACATTGTAAACCAGAAAGTCGCTATCGTAAAATCAGACAGATTAATCCCTACAGTTAGAAAATCCCGAACAAACCACCAGTTTTCGTATCAAATTCCCCACTCAAAAACCCAGACCAGAAAGGCATCATTCTTCCCTCGAACTATACCCGAGTGGAATAAACTACCACCTGACATTATGCCACACAGTTCGAGAGGTGACAATGGCGCTGATGCCAGTGTGAGAGCCGTCAACGAAATATCCCCATCATTAACGAGAGTGGACAGTGGTCAGTGAAAACCTGGACGGATATTTTTAGTGTGAGAGTGGATTTCTTATTTTCTATTTTGACATTTCGTGGGATAAAACCGTTGTTCAGATTTCATACAGGTAAGTGTAGCTTATTCATATTCTTAACTGAGAGTCGAACTTTCAAAAAACGATAGATTTTTCTGACAGCTATGACTTCAAAAGGTTACCGTTTACCATGACACGAAAATCAATTCATAGTTTTACACACCTACAGATAGTAAAGATGTCTGTGATTTGATGAACGCTTAATTGTATGGAATTATTTGATCTATCACCAAATAAATAATATTTTACAATTTTGTATAAATATCCCATGTAATATCGTAATTAAAAATCGTCAATGAAAAATCGATGTTTATGAAAGATTGTGCAAATTTGTGTTACAATCTAATAGATATCAATATTATCAACGAGAATTTGAAATTAAATTTTATACTGTTTTTGAATTCAGTTGTAAGTCATGATGCCAGATTTTATAATACAGAAATGATTTGTCTTACTTACATATGTCCTGGTACTCTGTACTTGTCTTTAAAAAACGTGAAATATCCGGATGGAAATATACTCTAAATTAATACAAACTGTGTACATACACGAGAAAACAGTTATAGAGTCAGACTCGTATATATATACCGATTCTGATTGATACATAGTTACAGAACGAAAATGTGTATATGAAAAAATTGTAATGTTCATGTGATCGTAGTAAAATGTGATTATGAAAAAATATGAATAAAAAAATAAAAAAATAAAAATTATAACGAAGGGAGATAACCTTTGGTGTTAAGCCTCCTTAAGTCGGAGTATTATTATATATCGTCAAATATTGGTAGGTTCCATTAGAATAAAGTTCACCTATCAATACAATTTATTTTGAATTAATTCAATAAAAATTGCACAGCTTGCTGGTACACCGTCTTCATAACATATGTTGAGACAAAAAAATATAGAATTTCCAAAGGACACCTGTACTTTTTCAATAATTCAATTTGAGCTTTTCAAAATGATCCTGATCAATTTTAAAAGGACAAATATTTATAAATCATGCAGTGCTTACACTAAACTGTCAATAGGACAATAACTGTTTTTTCATTAACTTCAAAATAACATGATTTATGTTAAGCCTTTATGCATATTGGATATTTGTACCAAGAGTGTCTTATGTCCTTCAGGTTATGGGAAAGAATAGAACTGCTGCATGTAGTAAAATGAGAATAACATGGGGGCCTCTGTGGTATCAAGAGTTTGATCTTTGCTGTCTTTTGCATATATGGGCCAGACATTGAAGAAACAAACTGATCAGCAGCCCCTATTGTACCCTCGATATTCCAGGGACTCGGGTTACGCTCAGTTTCGTTCTTTGCATCCCTGGAATATGTCATAGCAAAATTGAAAGGACACAGCTAGCTATTTTATTGGTCTCAGGTATAAAAAAACTGACCAATCTCTAATTATAAGGCTGATACCAAGAAGATTACAAAGGAGAGACACCCGACTTCAAAGTCAGTCAATTTTATCATTACAGATTCTTAATTCTTAAGATTCAGATTCTTTTGATGAACATCAAGGGTTCAAACTAGTCTTCTTCTTGTCTCATCCACAAGGTGGCACAGATTGAGCCTTCGATTTTGTAATGACACAGTCCAGGGGTGCATAGAAACTATAGGTACTGTAAGCGTTACCCCTGGAGTACCAAGGCTAAACAGACAAACAAACTTGGTAAACAAGTTTGATTTGTCATGGAGATATTGCTGGTCAAAAATATTGCTTGGAGTTGGGGATGGAAAAGAGAGAAAGTGCAGGAAATTGTAAAGAATGAAAACAAAACGTTTGGTTTGGCATTAGCAAGAAAATAATAATTATGCAGTTAGCGTATTCCGTCTTTTCGTATAGCAGAGTTATCTACTCTTGTGAGCAGATATTGATTGTTACGTCATTAGTTTGTGTGAGAAAATTACGTCGTTTTCTCAAAATAAATGATGACGTTACTCTCACAAACAAATGATGTAACAATCAATACCTGCTATCAAGAGCAGATAACTCTGCAATAGGAAAAAAACGTATAGGCATTTCGTGAGGGCAAGGTTATTTTATGCATTTCTTGCCCTTCTTGTATGGAAAACACGATTCTTTGCTTCTCTGAGGTTAATCGTGTTTCAAGAGGGCAAAGTCTGAGTGAAACTTGATAAATGGAGGGGAAACAAAGAATCATGTTTACCTACTTCAAGGACATTAAATATTTTACTATGGAAAAAAATGAACAACAATAACACAATAGTAGAGATGATCAGGTTGACACACCATTGTTGTCGTCTGCTTCTGTCATTTGGAACTTGGTTGTGGTGTTGCTCTCGGGGAATTCTCTAGAGAGGCTCCGAATAAGGAAATATTAGTGAGGAAACTTGAGAGCGTGAGGGTGACATGATATTTTATTGCCCTGTCATGTGACCAGTATCATCCAATCAGACACACTGGTACTCAGTATAAAGACGAGGTATGATAAAAGTTGTAGCTCCCCTTCTTTGGATCCAAAAAAACCCTCTTTTTATTAACTGTAAATTTGATTTTCATTTCTTGACAAGTCTTGACAAATTTTGAAACTTTCTGTATATGAGATTTGTTAAAAAAAATGACAAACATGCTACAAAATGAAAGTTTTGGGAGTTGAAAGCAGAAACCATATCCAGCTTTAGAACTACAAATGTAATACATGTAAAGGACTATATGCACTAAGGGGTGTTTTTGGCCCCATGCCTTATTCCCTTTATACTTATATACCAATGGAAAGTGCAAGTAAAGACCTAACAAATTCTGTAAAACTTAAAATGTTTATTTGTGTTTGTCCTTAGCAACAGGCCATAGCAACGGGCCATAGTAACATATTCAGCTCTGGTTTAAAAAGACAAAACTTTGTGTTAAAATTAACATTTTGAACTCAAAATTTCATGTTTCTATTACAGCTGTAATATTTATTATCTTAGACTAACAGTTTCTTTTTATTTATTCAGAAATAAAAGAAAAATATAATGATTTTGACCATAGCAACAAGCATCTTTGCATAGAAACTGACATTATTTACTGCTATTTTACATACAAATCACTACAATGTAACATATTTGATACATACAATCATTTCCATTTACATCCAGAAAGTTAACTATATATTGTGTAATTTCCATTTAATTTTAGTGATTTTTACAAAATTTAGTCATTTTTACAAAACCAAATACAACATTTTGACCATAGCAACAAGCATGTTTGCATAGCATCTGACATTATCAAAAAGAAGACCAAACGACAAATATATAGTTAAGGATTCTTTAATTGTTTTAATTATTGGCAAAGTATGTCCTGGCTTCAACACATAGAAAGATGAACTCTGGGAACAGTAGCTCACCTTATTAAATTGGTTAATATTTTGATATAGGGTACTGTTAAATGAATTTAAAATCAATCGCGTTACTGTTGGTCAAGTGAAACTCCGCCTCTCAACAAGTTGTACTTCATTTGATAAACAGATTTACTGGATGAATGATTAAATTTCATTATTATCATATTTTAAATACAAATCACTACAATATAAACTTATTTGATACATACATTCAGTTTCATTTACAATAAGAAGTAAATGATATATTGTGTGATTTCTGTTTGATTGTAATGAACTTTACAAAAACAAATAGTGCATTATAAACATTTTGATCGTAGCAACAAGCATTTTTGCATTACAACTTACATTATTTACATCTATTTAGCATACAAATCACTACAATATACACATATTTGATACAAACATTCATTTTCATTAACAATAAGAAAGTTAACTATATATTGTATGATTTTTGTTTGATTATTGTGGTTTTCACAAAACAAGTACATGTAGTACATTATTAATAAATAAGAATTGCTGCAAGTCAAAAGCAACTCTCATTTTCTTTGCATTTAAAGGAGGTTAAAGAAAAAAAAAATTAAGAAATAGACGTTGAAAAAATAGCGTTCTCAATTCAGAATCAAAATGAACTTGGTGTTATTAAAACACAACAATAGAAACTTAA
>NW_018405429.1:19560-21081 GCF_002113885.1 Mizuhopecten yessoensis
TATATGCTCAGCTGTATATTGTATACATGACAATGTATATGCTCAGCTATATATTGTATACGTTACAATGTATATGCTCAGCTGTATATTGTATACATGACAATGTATATGCTCAGCTGTATACTGTATACATTACAATGTATATGTTCAGCTGAATATTGTATACTTTACAATTTGTACCAGAAATCATTCTTCAGTATTGTCCACAGTTGCATTTTCCCCGGCATCATCCAGACCCTGTGCTAACTTTTTCCCCTTTGCCAAAGGATCATCCTGGTGTCTTTGGTATCCAATATACCATAACACACTAGCTACATGGGCACAACAGCCTACCACTCGTGCCCCAACTTTGCAGGTGCAGTACCATCCAGATATTGGGCAAGACCTGTCCTCCAATATGTACTTGATCAAAAGTGTATGTACCGAGTTCTTTGAATGACGAGATTGTATCTTGACTTGTAGCAAACTTAGGAATTCCGTACAAAACATTAAGTCGTATGTTCCCTCATCACTTAAATGTTCATTTGAATAGCAGATGCATTGCTTGATTTGGTACACACCCATGGTAATACTCCTAAGATCATCCATACTTAGGTGAGGAAAATCAGATAATACATCATTGATACTATCAATTTTCTTATAAGGAACTCTCCTCTTCACCAGGTTATTTTCTTCCACAAACTCCTGGACTTTATTAGACAGACACACTTTTTCCAACATTTTCGTGGCCTCCTCTTCCAATTGTGGGTCCATATTAGCTAAAGGTGGACGGAACTTGTTGCATATTGCACAAATGATTCGGACAAAATCGCCAATCTGAGGTACAAGAGTGTTTGGAACAACTTTATCAAGGAGTCTCCACTGTTTTGGCCTACCATTGGCACTCTCTACCACCCATCGAACCTTTGTGACTAGCCTTGAAGGGTTTGCCTCTTCAGTGGTATGCTGTTTTGCACCTTTCTGAAGGTAGGAAGGCATTTCTACCCTCAACCCACTTTCCTGTAGAAATTCCACAGCATCCCTAAAGCCTCTATCCACCACCATGACATCATTCTCCTTTAACCAATCTGCAATGAAGGTTAGAAATAAATATTAATATATATACTAGCTATGCCACTGGCTTAAAGTAGATGATTATGTGATCTAACTTGCTTTCATAGTCTGGTTATTTTTATAAACATAAACTGATCTTGGAAATTCAGTTGCTACATAATTATTTATCAGGTGAAGTATACAGTGTAATGACTCCAAAATGAAAACCTCACAAGAAAAAAGAAAATGACATCTGAATTAACTATATTTCAACATTAGAGGTATACATGCAATGTTAGATCCAGTGTTCTGTATAAATACATCTATGAATTAACCGACAACTTCAATAAATTAACATTGCATTCATGGTCAAGTTTTGTCCATTTTTTTTTTTTTTTGCTAAAATGACCTCTTACAAAAGACGTTAATTTCATACATAAATTGAAAAGTTATCCTATTTCAATGCTGATAGATTATATGAATATTAAA
>NW_018405429.1:22034-24545 GCF_002113885.1 Mizuhopecten yessoensis
AAAAAATAATTGTATCATTGTAATTGTATATTGTGATGCTTAATTGCCAAATAAAAATGCTCAAATAATATGAAAAAAATGAACATTGAAAAATATGTTTGACTTAGAAGTTACAAAATCTTGTGATCTTCAATATCTGTTCACCCCATGCTGACCAAGATTTGTATCTCCAGCTACAAATACCAAAGAAAAAATGATTTCAAAATAATTTGTGTCATTTTTAAAGTTATAATGCAAAGTATGAAAAGCTAATGACAGATGGATTAAGCTGATAAAATGCTGACTAAAATTAAGCATTTTGTTCACTCGGTCAGTCATCTAACCACATCTGTGCATACGCTAGTGTAAAGAATGTGCGACATTCAAGTGCTATGTAGATATCAGTTAGAAAATAATATATATAATCCCATATATCTATCTTATCTCTTTTTACCATATTTATAACATGTTTGCTTGACAATTTAATACATACAATTTGATACAACACTTGATGTGCTTTCATAGATTAATATACAGAGCACCAATGTCTTTCACCATGACCTGGACCTCTTGACCCCAAAATACTGGTTGTACTGCTTGATTTTGTTTTTAATCGGCCCAGAAAAGGAAAAGGTAAATTAACAGATAGACAGACAATGTCATACTGTAATATGTTCCATAATTCATTAAGCATAAAAATACATAGCACCTTCGTACCTGGGTATATGAAAAAAATAATGTTTTCTGAATGTAGTTGCCTGCCCCCAGAACGTAGATGCTCAGGGTCAATATTGCAAAAAACCTGTAAATGTACTTGATTTAACAATTTGTTTTTGTATATATGTTTATGTAAATAAAAAACAATGAAAGATATTTTCATAGACTGAGAAACCAGAACATGCTTGGTTATATCATATAAAAGCTGAATGTTTCCTCTATTCTGTCGTTCAAAAAGTTAACCCTGTTTTCATAATATAAAAATAAGCTGCTAACATTTGAAGCTAAACTAATTAATATTCTTGCAGATTTCAGGCTTTTTTCAACATGTTATATCCATCTTATACTTTGTATGCATATTCAATTTTTTTTATTTTTTTTTTAAATTATGAAGAACAAGTTATATTCTCTGAAAAACGATATACATGTCAACTGAACCGCTTACATAAGAATGATTGACTTGCAATTGACTAAAAGCCCAAACTAATGTCTAAATCAAATGATTTCTTAAAGCCTATTAAGCTTATTTGTTATCTTGGAAGTAACCCATTTATGCTGTGGCGATATAAGGTGATATAAAGTATTACATGTACTGTGTTATATGTGTAGATTCATCTCATACTTTATATGTATATTAAATAATATTGTCCTTTTAAAATTATGTAGGTTAAAAGTGTTAAAATAAAATATTTTTTTTTAAAAATTGTCACACCTACATCAGAATAAGTGATATGCCATGTACAAAACACAAAATAGAATTAATATTTTTAATAATTGGGGGTCAAGTTGTAATTATCTATCATGCATCATTTTATTCATGTTAAACGAAAACAAATCTCTCTTACTGTACTGTATACTGTACTGTTCTATATATAACATCCTCAATATCTGTTGTGTCGACGGTCTGTTTACATTACGTCATCCGGGCTTTCACCGGAAGTAATCCGCGAGAGACCCCATGATGCCTGGGTGAATATACCTGGACCCCAACTCTCTTCCTTTCAGGATTCCAGACTGTACGGACGGCTTATTGTGCTCTGCATATTGTAGACATTGTAACCCATTCTTCGTACAGTGTGCTCTACTTATAGTAGTGACAGTTTCTCGGTTACCTCGCATATTGTTGGGTACCGTGACAGATACTTATTGAACTAGTAATACTAGCGTTGTGAGCTATATCACTCTTGCCTGACCAGTCCAGCGACATAGAGATATAGTCATCCACGTGGCGGCTTGGAAACCCAAGATAGAAGGTAATTATTACTTCATTGGTGTCAGAAGTGCTAGGTTAGCATTGCCTTTAGTGTGTACTATTATTCGCGCTGTATTCTGATAATTCAACAGCTTTGAGTCGGAATTTTTCTGATTTTTATCTGTTGTAGTAGTCACGTGGTCACGCGGTTTTCAGGTACCATTCCNTTTCCGATATTTGTATCATATATCTGGATATTACGGTATATTTATTGAAAGAGAAGACAAAGCAGACTACCAAGCAGATTAACAAGCAGTAATTTAAAAATATCAGGGAAAAAATCAGGGGAAAAAAAACAACATGGCCGAACGGGATATGGTTAACATCAATACGGCAACAGAGAGGGAAATGAGGCAACTTCCAGGCATAGGGCCGAAGAGAGCGGCTAGAATTATGGAAATACGGGAGCAATGTGGGTACGTGTCAATGCCCCAATTTACGGCGGTTTTTCTTGGGAGAAAGCTGGACAGGGACTTGGTTAATCTTATAGATTTTGAGGACAATATCCCTGGACCGGAGAATGAAAGTTCTGAGTCTCATAATTTAAGGGACCTGCTAGAGCA
>NW_018405430.1:0-180 GCF_002113885.1 Mizuhopecten yessoensis
TACACGTTAATATGATCGTTTTAATATGAGTCATTGAAATCAATGAAGTTACATCTGTAAACATAGGACATGCGATACTTGTTTATATCAGGTCTTTTTCTGTTCAGTAGATGTTTGTTAAAGTAAATATTTAAATCAAACACTCTACAGCATCTCAAAGTATACAAGTTCTTGGTTTTG
>NW_018405430.1:2110-2507 GCF_002113885.1 Mizuhopecten yessoensis
TGTGTTAGGAATGAGATTGCATTTATTTCTGCATTACCCAGTAGCTTATATATATATTTATACATATAAAGCATCATTTAAGAAGCTATCATAACTTTCCTTACATAAAAAACCTGAAATCTAGCTTTTGCATATTGTCCCATCATGAATAATCTCTAAGTCGCATGTATAATTCAACAGAACATGGCGGTTTTGCAAATTGAATAACAAATGTTGTAACATGCTGATACGATATCATTAACCAACAGGTCATGTTAATATTAAAACAATGCTAGATATCCGTCAAAACTTATTTCAGCTTGATATGTGGTTCCAATTGTAAGTTATAACATTGAAATTGTTTTAGAGTTAGGTCAGTTTTATAAGTATTTTAGAAACCTTGAAGGATACACCACTG
>NW_018405431.1:0-180 GCF_002113885.1 Mizuhopecten yessoensis
GCCTGATGACATTGTGTGTTTACACTACAGACAATACCTCCTGGCTGGATGACATTGTGTGTTAACACTACAGACAATATCTCCTGGCCTGATGGCATTGTTTATTAACACTACAGACTATACCTCCTGGCCTGTTGACATTGTGTGTTAACACTATAGACAATACCCCCATGGCCTGAT
>NW_018405431.1:1742-1857 GCF_002113885.1 Mizuhopecten yessoensis
ACAGACAATACCTCTGGCATGATGGCATTGTCTTTACACTACAGACAATACCTCCTGGCCTGATGACATTATGTTTACACCACAGACAATACCTCCTGGCCTGATGACATTGTGT
>NW_018405431.1:3305-3443 GCF_002113885.1 Mizuhopecten yessoensis
ATGATGACATTGTGTGTTTCACTACAGACGATACCTCTGGCATGATGGCATTGTCTTTACACTACAGACAATACCTCCTGGCCTGATGACATCATGTTTACACCACAGACAATACCTCCTGGCCTGATGACATTGTGT
>NW_018405431.1:4903-5291 GCF_002113885.1 Mizuhopecten yessoensis
ATGTGTTTCACTACAGACAATACCTCCTGGCCTGATGACATTGTGTGTTAACACTACAGACAATACCTCCTGGCCTGATGACATTATGTTTACACCACAGACAATACCTCCTGGCCTGATGGCATTGTTTATTAACACTACAGACTATACATCCTGGCCTGATGATATTGTGTGTTAGCACTACAGACTATACATCCTGGCCTGATGACATTGTGTTAACACTACAGACTATACATCCTGGCCTGATGACATTGTGTTAACACTACAGACTTTACATCCTGGCTTGATGACATTGTGTGTTAATACTACAGACTATACATCCTGGCCTGATGACATTATGTGATAACACTACAGACAATACCCCCTGGCCTGATGACATTGTGTGTTA
>NW_018405432.1:0-180 GCF_002113885.1 Mizuhopecten yessoensis
ATTAAATTTGTTGAGGTTGAGTTTATTCCCCTGGAAACACGTTATTTATTTTTCTTTACTGGTTAACTAGGTCTAAACAGGGACGTATAATGGAGCTCCATGGTCTAAATGGTTGGGGTTTTTTGTAGTAGAGATAACGTCTCTGATTCCTGCAGTATAAGAGATTGACAACGTCTCTGA
>NW_018405432.1:3449-3914 GCF_002113885.1 Mizuhopecten yessoensis
GACACAAAGAAAAGTATCGACTTTTGATAGCTGATATATATGGGACGTGTATGTAACTTTATGATATTTCTTGTTTTTTGGATTATTAAATTTGTTGAGGTTGAGTTTATTCCCCTGGAAACACGTTATCTATTTTTCTCTACTGGTTAACTAGGTCTAAACAGGGACGTATAATGGAGCTCCATGGTCTAAATGGTTGGGGTTTTTTATAGTAGAGATTAACAACGTCTCTGATTCCTGCAGTATAAGAGATTGACAACGTCTCTGATTCCTGTGTATAAGAGATTGACAACGTCTCTGATTCCTGTGTATAAGAGATTGAAAACGTCTCTGATTCCTGTGCATAAGAGATTGACAACGTCTCTGATTCCTATGTATAAGAGATTGAAAACGTCTCTGATTCCTGTGTATAAGAGATTAAAAACGTCTCTGATTCCTGTGCATAAGAGATTGACAACGTCTCTG
>NW_018405433.1:0-181 GCF_002113885.1 Mizuhopecten yessoensis
TGGTGTTTTGTCCACATCCTACCTTATGTGTAAATATGGTGTTGTGTCCAAATTCTACCTGATGCGTAAATATGGTGTAGTATCAACATCCTACATTATGTGTCAATATGGTGTTGTGACCATATACTACGTTGAATGTCAATATGGTGTTGTGTCCATATTATACGTTATGTGTCAATAT
>NW_018405433.1:4178-4465 GCF_002113885.1 Mizuhopecten yessoensis
GTCCACATCCTACATTATGTGTAAATATGGTGTTGTATCCACATCCTACATTATGTGTCAATATGGTGTTGTGACCATATCCTACGTTGAGTGTCAATATGGTGTTGTGTCCATATTATACGTTATGTGTTAATATGGTGTTTTGTCCACATCCTACCTTATGTGTAAATATGGTGTTGTATCCACATCCTACATTATGTGTAAATATGGTGTTGTATCCACATCCTACATTATGTGTCAACATGGTGTTGTGACCATATCCTACGTTGAGTGTCAATATGGTGTTG
>NW_018405434.1:0-181 GCF_002113885.1 Mizuhopecten yessoensis
GGCCGAGCCCTTAATGCGTTGAACCATGTTACTAAGTTTGAAGACTAAGTTTGAATAAAATCGGTTTACATTTGTTGTAGTTATTGCAAAGAAACAAAACCCAGGAGATATTTACGTTTTTCGTTATTCAAGGGGTCATAACTCCGCCAAATGGGGTCCGCTTAAAGTGGTCATCGATCTT
>NW_018405434.1:3106-4314 GCF_002113885.1 Mizuhopecten yessoensis
TTATTCAAGGGGCCATAACTCCGCCACATGGGGTCCACTGAAAGTGGTCATCATACTTGGCCGAGCCCTTAAGACATTTAACCCTGTAGCCAAGTTTAAAGTAAATCAGTAAACATTTGTTGTAGTTATTGCACAGAAACAAAACCCAGAATATATTTATGTTTTTCTTTATTCAAGGGGCCATAACTCCGCCACATGGGGTCCGCTGAAAGTGGTCATCGTACTTGGCCGAGCCCTTAAGACATTTAACCCTGTCACCAAGTTTGAAGTAAATCGGTTATTATTTGTTGTAGATATTGCACGGAAATGAAGCCCGGCAGATAATGACGTTTTTCATTATTCAAGGGGCCATAACTCCGCCAAATGGGGTCCGCTTAAAGTGGTTGCCAAACTTGGCCGAGCCCTTAATGCGTTGAACCATGTTACTTAGTTTGAAGACAATCGGATAATATTTGCGAGAGTAAATTTTTCGTTATTCAAGGGGCCATAACTCCGCCACATGGGGTCCGCTGAAAGTGGTCATCATACTTGGCCGAGCCCTTAAGGCATTTAACCCTGTGACTAAGTTTGAAGAAAATCGGTTAACATTTGTTGTAGTTATTGCATGGAAATGAAGCGTGACAGACGGACAGACAAACCCAAATTAATACCACCCATTTCGGTGAAAGCGGGGGATAAATAGACTAGAAAGGGGAAAAAACATGTATCTATTTGTTCCAGCTGGGGGTTGAACCCCGTACCTCTATATATTGAGATGTACGATGGGTGCTATAGATTCCATTACCAATGCAGTAGCACATGAAGGCGTGCTAACTTGCTGACTTAGTCCTCATTAGGTGGTATAATAATTTTTAAAAAAACGGCGATAGTATTTTTATATTTATTTTTTATTTGCCGCTAAAATCTACGTACCAACGGAACGATCGGCTTCCTACTTAAGACTATACCGGATCACGTTCCGTACTGACTGGATACTTTTATAAGGTACTGCAATTTTAAAGTAAAATAATACGTTCAAACTAACATTTAAAATGTTGGAAATACAATTGAAGTATCATTTTATCATTATTTTTGGAAACCTTATTGAATATGGGTTATTAAGGACATATCATTTGAATAAACTGGCTAAATGGTCCTTTCCAGTAAACAAGAGGCCCAGGGGCCTAATAGCTCACCTGGTATTTTATTTTTCAATTTAAAACCTGCTG
>NW_018405434.1:4602-5016 GCF_002113885.1 Mizuhopecten yessoensis
GGACACTCCTATGCCGCGAGAAGGCCCACACCCTCCGTTTATACAAACTTGAGTCTCCTTTGTCCAAAGATGCTCTAGGACAAATTTGGTCAAAATCCTTCAATTGGTTAAGGAGAAGATTTTTAAAGATTTACCTATTTTCCCCTATTTGGCCCCGTCCCTCTGCCCCCAGGGGGACCATACCCTCCATTCATACAAAACTGAGAACCCTTTGGCCAATGATGCTCCAGACCAAATTTGGTCAAAATCCCTTCATCGGTACAAAAGGAGAAGGATATTTGATGTTTTCCTCTATTTCCCCTAATGGGCCCCACCCATCTGCCCTTAGAAGGAGGCCCTCACGCCTCAGTTTATACAAAATTGATTCTGTTGTCCCTAATCATTCTTCAGACTGCATTTGGTTAAAATCCCTTC
>NW_018405434.1:5528-7127 GCF_002113885.1 Mizuhopecten yessoensis
CGGGCCAGGTGAGCTAAAAATAATCATATCAAAGCCATGATTGTTAAATATATATACATTTTTCTAATACATTTTTTGCATCTGTTACGCTTAAGCCTATTGTTCCTCTACTGCATACATTCCTGTTGAGTTTTGTTTTTGCTACACATGACAAGACTTTATCAGCTAACTCTCCTCCACATAACCGGTTACCCCAGTGTCCGTTGTGAACATAGAATTAATTCGACCTTGGGTAATCTCATAATTCATATTTTAATGTCAAAAGTATTTAAATAACCGATCATTGTGTACCGGCCATCAAAGTCTATAGCTAGTATAATTTATTGTATGAGTACAAGTACAAAGTACAATAATATTCAAACAAAACAAATGAAACTAAGTTACACCAGTTGGTGTCTCAAATTTTTCAAAATGTTTTCAAAAGAATTAAATCAGACAACGTTGAACATAGTATATTCTGATTTTGAAGATTTTTTTTTATATTATAGGAATAAGCACATATATACACAATTTGTTGTTAAATACATTTAAACATGGAGTCTATACTTCAACCATTCGTGTGACTTCAATTACTGTTGTTCGCGAACAAAAATATGAATGTTTAATACACTAGTCGAGTTGAGAGAACGGAGCTCTACAAGAGGAAACGTTTGTAAGCCACTGGCAACAATGGCGATAGTAAAAAGTGATTGGCGATTTGAAACTGCAGTTGGCGAAAAATACAGACTAGGGACTTTACAATTGTCGGGTTGATTGTCAGGTTGATGTATGCTGGGGTGCGTGACGTGAAGGTCGAGGTCAAATCACAAAAGCACAGTACCCCGACACATAGTTGTCACGGCTGACTGCGTTTCCGATGAGTAGTTATATTAATTATAGGTCAGGTATTGGAACTCTCTTGTGTTTTAAAAAGATGATCACCTGTCAACACATATCAAAATCGCCAATTATCCAATTATGGATAAATTGCCTTGCTCAGAGGGGTGCTCTGTGGTGAACGATTGGGGTAAGTTAGAGTTGGGAGAATGGTTATTCATTTTGATCAGTCCCGTCACGGAATTAGGTTTTCTAAGTCCGTGATCCTGTGAAGTAATGCCTGGCGATAACCAGGCACGGGTGTGTTTACAGTAGATGCATTTTTAAAGACTTTTTCTTCAAATTTGATAAGTAATAACAAGATATATAATTACCAGGGCACTTAAAATGACATATACAATTTCAATTGTGTTATTCTTGCACTCCGATTGAGACGACAATTTACCAATATATTGTTTTTAAGTCGCTGATTTATATTTCCCTAACAGATAACATGTGAAAATTGACATTTTTGCTAGCATTTTTTTTTCTACTGAGAATTATGTAACAACCATTAAAACTAGTGAATTCCTTTATTATCAGACTTGGGGTTTGGTTGAAATAAAATGCTCCAATATATGTGTACAGTTAGGAGCAAACTTGAACTGGTATTCTAGTGCACTGCAGTTAACAAGGAAAGTGAACTCCAATATACATGTACAAACTTTTGCCCTAGAATAAACATGCTTGTGAACTGCTGTAAACATGAAAATAACCCTTCGTTGTCATTTTAAATGGTTACAT
>NW_018405435.1:0-181 GCF_002113885.1 Mizuhopecten yessoensis
ATATTACACACACAACAGATTCATATCTATTTGTATACGTTACAAGCACAGTCAGTCATGGAACAACAGGGTAGTGTTAACGAGGACAATGCCAAATACAGGGTTGGTGGATTTATCTTAACTATAGCAACGCCAGACACACTCAGTATTCAGCGCATTACCTCCCCCACCCCCACCCCAC
>NW_018405435.1:4704-5149 GCF_002113885.1 Mizuhopecten yessoensis
TTGTTCTGTTTCCGTTTGTTCTCCTAACCGTTAATAGTTCATATTTGCCAATGACGTCTTGAATTTTTACTATAAATTAATTACTAAGCATTGTTTAAAGCCTCATAGTGTGCCATTTTACATTCGTCTTCAGACTTTGGACGATCATCGCGTTGACGTGTATGTATATATTATTTAAGAATTAAATCGAAGAAAAAAGATATTTCCATTTGAATGTGTCAAATTGTATAGCAACACCTCGTTAAAAACAAGCAGCAGCAGGATTTTCCAAAGTTCAAAACATAACATGTGGCTAACAATGATTTGATGAAGCGACTTACACTACCTATTCCAATTTGTCCTGTGTGTATTTAGAAATAGTCTAGAAATACGGAAACATAAATTATGTCGATTCACAGTGACAATTTCTTTCATTGTTTTCACTGTACCATATGTACATATTATC
>NW_018405435.1:6644-7062 GCF_002113885.1 Mizuhopecten yessoensis
CATCGTTGTGAAAGGTAAAGGAGGGATGATGCAGGGTGACACTCCGGATAAACGGCACAACGCAGAAGACGAAATGGAAACGAAAAACAAAGATAGGACACGAAATACAGATGAAACGGCGTCTCATAAAGAAAAATACGCCAATAAATCAGGTACATGTATTTTATTATTATATGATTGTCCAATATCGTATGTATAATCTTATATAACTACCTAATTGGATGCAATGAAACAAACAATATTGTAACATAATGTAATCAACAGTGCTGAATGATGATATAAAACGTATTCCCCTGTGAGGCATTGTGTGTGTTTGATTGCGCAAGAAGGATGTCAAATAATCCTGTATATATATCAGAACAAAATCAAAATGTTCAAGCTAGCGTGATGACTACACATCTGAAGGAAGATAGTGAGA
>NW_018405435.1:8534-9487 GCF_002113885.1 Mizuhopecten yessoensis
ACCAATCGCAACAGATTCCAGGATCTAGTGCACAGGTAGCCGTCAATAAATTCGGTATGCTATCATTAGTCGATTTCTCCCCATTTTGTTTTATATATTATGGATGCTTTTTGATGTAGAAAACACACAACACTAATCTGAAAAAACAATTATTGTTATTTACAGTGATAAATTACATTTGTGATGCACTAGATTGCGTTTGTGAGACATTCGTGCATTGCTCACGTTGATTTGTGATTTTCCAGTTTTGAAAAGACTTCAACAATGACGTCTTTTAAAACACTTAATATTTCAGAACAAGACCAATCATTACCAGCTAATGACACGACCAACAATCTGATTGAAGGCAATGTGATAACAGGTACTGGTGATACAGGAAATACTGCAGAGGAGGAATCCGTCAATCAATCAGGTTTGTTACGACTTTGAGATTATTTATAATCTGTTTAGATATTCGATGCAAGGGGATAATACGATATTCATTTTCATTAGAACATTTTTTCCAAACGGGCACAAATACCTAATGTCAAGTTTTTCACGCTAGACTATTTGCTGAAAGTGTTTCTAAACAACAATTCGCCACTTATACAATTACACATTGTAATTTGTTAAACTAACTACAATTTTATTTGACAAAAAAAACAATGTATCACAGCTTTGCCAAAATTTGCAATCAAGTGGTCAACTTTCTAGAGCTTACAGTTGGTTTTTCGTAAAAAATAAAGTGATATTGATTCCACATATCTTTATTTTAACAACATTGTAGTGTAATACGCTGACGTCTAGATGCAAAAGCAGTTACTAGAAATATGAATTGAAAAACGCACATATTTTATTAATTTTTGTTATGCATAAAGTAAAACGAAGTTAAGTGTTACATGACTCTATAATAAGCGGTTCTTATTGTTTTTACTCAAACTGATGTTTGCTACCCTTCGACTGTTCGACTGGTC
>NW_018405435.1:13280-21498 GCF_002113885.1 Mizuhopecten yessoensis
AAGACATCCAAGAAAAATCAATATCAAATTTAGATCGGCGTAGCCCTGTAGATATTTTCTTATCGATCTTTATTTGCTTACATCCTACATTGAAACAAAAAGTATGTTTAAAAATGTTTGCATGTCATCTGGCGATACCAATAATTTTTCCCGTCAAAGAGCACAAACACAAGGAAACCATTTTAATGTTTTCGATGTGGCCTCTTCGGTCAATAACGGTTCACGATGGAAAAACAGATACAAGCATAGTAAACTGTAAACAAAATATTGTGTCATTTATAAGATTAGGACGTCCACAAATATCGAAATCAAAACTTGCAAATGAACTTTTGTATGGCACAGCTCACAATGCATTCTTCAATTACGATTGCATATTGGGTTCGAGTGAGAAACAAGCAAGTGTCGGGCTTGTTGAGGCTTCCTGGTTTTTACCTTCTCCAAAGCAACCTAGGAATTTGCAACGAGTTACAATATTTCTAAATCTAAGAGGCGATGCGTTAAACAATGCAGAGCAAACAGAATATTTGAAAAGTGTATCGCATGTCATGATAATAGTCACTGACAAAGAAACAATGAAAAACAAAAAAGATTTGGATTACTTTAAACGTGCTCATTTCAATGTGTTGTTTCTCCTTACAGGAGAAGTGTCAAAAGATTTTATAAGGAAGTATAAACAATATTACATGGACTCAAGTCCAGATGGTTTTAACGCCGAGTTTATTTCAGGATCCGAACATTGTAAAAACATCGGTTTATCAGAAGTTAAAGAAGCTATTGCAAATAAAATTGGACCATTGCTTAATGGCATGAGTTCTGCTAAAACTATACAGGAAATGTGTGAGCAAGCGAGAACGATGGGTATAACTGTAGATGAGGATATGCCCAAATACAAAAACGGAAGAAAAGCAGCAAATAAAATTTTTGACCAGGTAAAAGATTGTCCTCTTGCAGATATCAAGGTGAAATATACACCATTACAAAAAGAAAATTGGCAAATATATACTGATGTTATGAAATCATATCGCAAGCCAGGTTCTGATTTTCAAGAAAAAGCAAAGTTGGAGCAGAAAATGATATTACAACAAACAAAACAATGGGATAGTTTCAAGACTGGAAAACCATTTATTAAAGACTTCATATCAATACTTTTAACACTGGATGGTGACAGTTTGGTTTCTTTTTTAGACTCGTTAAAATTTGAGTTAGATGAAAAATCTAGAAGGGAAATGCCAAACTATCGCGAACGTTATGCAGCCGCATGGAATGCATGTCAATCCAAAGCAGAAGCTGATAAAGCTCGAGCCCAACAGGAAGTCAGTAAAGCTGAACAGCATCTCAGCGAAGCGTCGTTTGGTATCGAACATATTTTCCGTGAATTGGGTCAAATTTATGAGGCGAGTCTGATGGCAAATGACAAGGAGTTGTGTACGAACTTAGCCAAAGCAGTAGCAAGGTCAATTAAACTAGGCTGCCCGTTTGAGTTGATGGATGGTGATGTAGCAAATGTTTCACTGAAATGGGTAGAACGAGTCTTTGCAGAACTTCAACATATGCTAGGTGACAAAAGGTTACTCACATTGTCTATTCTTGGACTTCAAAGTTCAGGTAAATCAACATTACTTAACGCGATGTTCGGTCTGACATTTTCAGTAAGTGCAGGTCGATGTACCCGTGGTATTTATGTACAACTTTTTCCTGTACGAAAACAAAAGTTTAAATTCGACTATGTCCTTGTAGTCGACACAGAAGGATTACGGGCACCAGAACTGAGTGATCAGAAATATCAGCATGATAACGAACTAGCAACCTTAGTTTTAGGAATGGCAGACATAACCATTGTTAATATAAAGGGCGAAAATACCAGCGAAGTAAAAGACATTTTACAGATTTGCGTCCATGCATTCCTTCGATTAAAAATGGCAAACCAAAGTCTACAATTGCGCCAGTCATGCATTTTCATACATCAAAATGTTTCTGATGTTGGAGCTAAAGATTCTATGATACATGCAAGAAAAAAAATTGCCGAAACATTAGATAGAATGACACTGGAGGCGGCAGAGGAAGAATGCATCAGCGACATAAAATGTTTCAAAGACGTAATCAAATTTGATAGCAATCACCATGTATGGTACTTTTCAGATTTGTGGAAAGGGGATCCACCCATGGCCCCTGCTAATCCTGGATACAGTAGGGATGTCCGGCAAGTAAAATCTTTTATATTTGAAACACTGACTCAAAACAAGGATTCTTATCTGACAATTTCCGATAGCTTTGTTCACATAAAAGACTTATGGAACGGTATATTAGCAAATGATTTTATTTTCAGTTTTAGAAATAGTTTAGAAATAAGAGCATACAATGCACTGGAAATCATTTACCAGGATTTAATCTGGAAATTAGAGAGATATGCAAAACATCTTACAAACAGTGCCGAAATCGAAATGAAACAGTGTACTGCTGATTGTGAAACGGACATAGTCAAAGGTCGTGGAATAGATCAATATACAGGCCATATACACAATAAATATCCCGATGATTTCCAAAAAAAACAATCGGAACTGAAGGGAAATTTGAAGAATTATTTTAAAAAGGGTGACAAAAAAGATGAAATTACAAAATGGAAACACAGCAAACTTTTGGCATGGGACTTGTTTGCTGTAGAATGCCTGGGTAAGCTCAAAAGACAGCTAACGGATATTGAATCACACTGTAAAGTTGATTACGAAATGAATACCTCTCTTACAACCTTACAAAACGAAATTTACGACCAGGCAACAACCCTAGCTGAACATATGAAAGGTAAGCGACTTTCTCCCCAAGATATGGAGACAGGTTTCAATGAAATGTGGGATAAATGGATAAGGAAAATCTATGTTCAAGAAGAACACTGTATTGAAGTCAAAGTGGTATTGAAATCAATTTTATTCGCAACGTTCAACAAGCATCAGGATGTTGTCGAAACCGAGATAAAGAAGCATCCTCTTGGTCACCATCCATCATTCACAACCTTAGAAAACAGCCTGAACGACATTGGGTTTGATCACAATTACATCAGCGTAAAAACGACCTTTTTTAAACGCATGAAGAACGTTTTGCGATCCGGTTCAGAAATTGAATCTGAGATATATAATGAAGCTATCGACTTCACCAATATAATACTCAAAGACATAGATGTGATATTCAGAGATCTTAAAAAAAGGGAGTGGAAATTTGATGCGACGGAAATGAAAGAAATCCCTAAACGTATTATGCGACATATATATCGACACAACCATGATAAAAGCAAGACCTTTACACTTCTCGAACCTTACACAGTAACACTTTGTGTACATGTGTTTCGATACGCTCTCCCGTTGTTAGAAAGACTTGATTTAGAATACAGGAAAAAATATAGCATGAAAGCTAAATTGAGCAATCATAAAGCGCTCGCTTGGCGCCATTTTAAGGATGTTGTTGATGAAAAGTCAGCTACCTTGATTGCTTGTGACAAATTTTGTGAAATTATTCGGAATCATGTTGAGGAAAAAATTAAACGCTCTCTTCCAGATTTGCTATATGATCATATAGTTACGGATTCCATGAAAGCAAAGTATGTATTAATAAATCGTATTATGGAAGATCTTGTAAAGATAAACAAATTAAAAGCGTTCATGAGTTATATTCATGATCCTTACACTTATGCATTCGAATGGTTATCAGAATACATTGATAGTAAGTGTTTTGGACGTTCGGGAAACATGTATATGGATAAGGTATCGGCAGAACTGCAGACTACATTCGAAGTTATTAAAAAAAGTGTTGAAAAGAAATCGGCTTCGTGTTTACATGATTGGCTGATAAATGTACAAAGTGAGATGAAGAAGGGTATGGTATGGATTCAAATGGAGTCATTAGTTGTAGTTGAGAACCAAAAGATAACAGATTTAAACGATTTCATTGCAACTGTCAAAAGAAAACTTGAACAGGTGCGCTCAGAACTAAAAGGCAAGTTTCAAAGCGAGACAGAAACATCAATCAGATGGTATAATGATAAAACCCCTTACCGAATATCCATGGACAAACTCTGGGGTTGTAAAGCTGTTTGTCCTTTTTGTTCTGAGCCATGCCAATGGAATGATAAACATACGAGTAAACATTCGTGCATCCAGCATAGAGCAGGTGGCGTTTCAGGACGATACAGGAAAGACACAGATATACTTGTATTGGAGAGTTGCAGCTTTATGGTGCAGTCTGATTGTCAGTTTCACTGTTCTGCAAAATGTGAAGGAATATGTACTGGGCTTGGTGAAACTGACGAGTATCATACCTACAAAGCTTACCAAAAGTACTTTCCGGACTGGGATATTCATCCCTGTCCAGAAATTTCATCATCCAAATATTGGGCATGGGTTTTTTGCACCTATAACGAAGAACTTGCCAAGTATTATAATAAGAAAAAAGCCACAATCCCGCAATCGTGGAAAACATTAACCAAGGATGATGCAATCAGGAGTCTGAAAGAATTTACTTAAAAAAAGTAGTTCAATATGTCTCTTTGTACAGAATGGAAATCCCCATTATTGTGAATTTCAGTTCGAAGTGTAGTCTTTCTTAAATAATGTTTGATATCAAGCAAATCATTAACAATAAAGAATTCCGTGGTTATTTGTACAAAATGTCCTGATCATTGTCTTATAACCAGTAATACATATATACATTATAAAGTATTCATTATCAGAAGTATATGTAACACTACGTTTTCATATGAGCACTATTATATCGTTAAAATACATCATCACTATTTTATAGCATCACTGGTATATTACCACTAATTTACAGTTTTATTTTTCGTCAAAACTCGTCACGAATTTTTCATTTTAGCTCGCCAGAGGCTCGCTTAATTGAAAAATTCTTAAGACTCGTTTCATAAATCTCATATGAATTGGAAACTCATGTAAGATTCTATAGGTCTCATAAAAGTAATAAGTATAAGATAATCATCACTTTATATAATCACTAGTAAATATAGAGGCATGCACTTGCCTGTGATACACACTAACTACTTAATGAGAATGGATGGGATTCTGTTACTATTGAACCAAAGATGGAATAAAGATAACCGTGTATTTCTATGGTTTCATGTCACGCAAATATATTTAACGTCGGTTTTGTTTTCATAGATCACATATTGCTTTGATTGTTTGATTTCTAATAATATCGATATTTAACACAATAATGGTTTCAGTACGCGATTAATATAAGGGATTCATATTTTAATTTTCATATTTTCGAAATAAGAACCTGGATTTACAAATGCCTGTCAAATACGCAAGTAACTGTAGTTTGATAACCAATATCACTGTATCTGTCTACATTTGTCAGACATTCGTTTTGGTAATAAATACATAATCTAAATTATTTTCCGTTATACATGTAAAAGGTGTGTAGAAACGCTTAAAATCCTCAATATTGTCAATTTCGGCTCGAAATGAAACTGCCTTTTCACCATATAAAGAGAGAGCTTGGGTATGAGGATCACATCTGTCTTACAAAGACGTAATAGACGATATTTATGTTTATTATTTTTTCATATTATTCCTGACAAGTGATTGGCCAGAAGTGAATCACGTGTCCACCGATAAAAACCGATATTGACTTGGGGAGCGTGATTTTTGTTGAAGGATTGTTATTTCTAAAAATAGAATAATGACGTGTCTCCAAACGAACTTATCGTCCCGCTTCCGTAGCTTTTTGCTGTGTTTTTTCAGATTGCTAACATTACTGTTTTGAAAAAAACTGCGTCCTCTGTCAATATATCTTTTCTCGGGTCGATAAATCCAGGTATCGACCTCAGCCAAAGGCTATAATTGAATATTACTTTTTTACTATGAGTGTACAAACTAATACCTTTTTGTAAATGTGTGTATCGCTGAAAAATTATGTTTAATATAAGACAATTTTAAACATATTACAGAATGGTGTTGTTACTAGTATGTGTAATCTTTAGGATATATTATTACTGAACTATTATCCATCTTAAACATACAGAAGTATATATTACCACTATTAGTCTACTGTATGGGTCCGCCAGAGAAGACCAAGACGACAGAAAGCCTAGCGGTCAGTCTTGTGTAATTGCTTTATCGACCGCTACCACGTATATCAACGACCACAAGGATGTCGGGTGTTTTTATATTATCCATGTTATGTAATCAGTAATATATTTCATCAATAGTTTATTTTTTCACTAGATCAATATGTAAAACGGTTGCTTATTTGTTTTTAATAATTCGCATTGATACATGTATATGATCACAGATTTAAAACAATCAGCAATACATAATTGTTTGGATTCAAGACAACCAAGATTTGAACTCGTAAATGTGCAACATCGAATATTTTTCCGTTATTCTATTTGTTAGGAAATTATGTATTTTTGTTTCCTTTCGTAATAAAAAATACTGGTTTCTGTTTTCACTGTTTTTATTGTGAGGAAAGTATGAATGACTATCCCGATACAGAAAAGGATTATTTTTTAATTGACTGCTATCAGAGGTCAAAATAAAAACCAAGCTGACTTGTTTTTGTACATCTGAGTACATGTTTATATCTACATACCAAATCTGGTTACTTTTGGAGAAATAGTAAAGAAAACCAACCATGTCTGAGGTAAGGAGTCAAATCATACAATCGAAATAAGCTACTTTTCGTAAACTGCACTCCTCCATCTAAGATGTACCTGCATACGAAATCTGGTTAATCCTGATCAAAAAGTATAGAATATCTGCTCTGGACAATGTTTTTCCAAACGGTAATCAAGTATTAGAAATCAAAATGAACTTGCATACCAAATCTGATTACTAGGTAAAATAATATGATATGCACTGTACAAATCATTTCCAATGTCAAATGATAAGTCACAGTGACCTACTTCTCAAAGTTTGTCATCTCAGGATACGTCTATCAAATCTGGTTACTCTAGGTTAAAAAATATACAATGCAAATGTAGAAGCTATTCCCTGGACATACTATTTCAAAGGTTGAGGTCAAAGGTCGAACCATATGTCAAGTTGACCTACTTCTTGTACTCCCCACATTATATTACAAGATGTAACTGCATATTGAATCTAGAAACTCCTAAGTAAAAAGTTATAAAGATATGCCCCAGACATTTTTCTCCAAAGAATAAGGTCAGAGCTAAGACCATAGGTCGAACTGACCTACTTCTTGTATGCATACCATATCTGGTTACTTTAGGTGATTCGGTTTGGTACTCTTTGTTAAATAGCATGGAAGATATGCTCTGGACAATCTTTTTCGATTAGGTCAACGGTCAAACTACATGTTATAGTAATCTACTTCTTGTACAATGCACAGCACAATCTAAAGATGTACCTGCATACTAAATATGGATATACAAGGTGAAATAGTACAGGAGATATGCCTCGGACAAATGTTTTCAACGACTGAGGTCAAAGGTCAACTCATTGGTCACAGTAACCTACTTCTTGACCTAAGGACTCTGCCATCCCGAGAACTTCTTACATACAAAATCCGATTACTCCAGGTGATTAGTATAGAAAATATGCCCGGGACAATTTTGGAAATGACTTACTTCTTGTACTTTGTACGTTACCATTCCAAGATGTGCTTGCATATACCTAATCTGATTACACCAGGTACAATAGCATAGGAGATATGCCCTGGGCAAGTTGTTCAGGCTTATGGATGGACGCCAGGACTGATGGAGTATAATTACAATCAAAGGATAAACGTAACACATATATATCACAATCTCTGCTTTACTTTTATTGTGTAAGCATGGAGTCACACACAGATTATTAAAGCTGTGGTTTCACCAATATATAAACAATTGATGAACATCTTCTTCATAAATGTATTTAAAGAAATATCACCAAGAACAAAGTAAATATGTTTTAATGTATACTTATGTAATATATATATTCCTATATGAAACCATCTATACAGATCACAAACTAATCATATCAATCTTCTTTACTATCATACAGTGTATGTAAATAAATGTATATTGAACCTTCTTAAGGTGTTCAAAGCTATTCCGTCTATAACAAATTACAACATATTTTATTTAATAAAATCTGAGAATCTTGAAGTTCACATCTTCCTGTGATTTTCATTTTTATCAACTGATGATCACTTTGAATCTTTACAAGCTGGATAAACGTAGGAACAGCATTAACAAAATAATTAGATTCTG
>NW_018405436.1:0-181 GCF_002113885.1 Mizuhopecten yessoensis
TTATTATAGATAGGTGGTCTTTATGGTGGTGGTCATTACAGACAGTTGGTCTTTATGGCCGGAGGTTTTTATAGATAGGTGGATTTTATGGCAGTTGGTTATTATAAATAGGTGGTCTTTATGGCCGGTGGTTTTAATAGACAGGTGGTCTTTATGGCAGGTAGTTATTATAAATAGGTGG
>NW_018405436.1:689-953 GCF_002113885.1 Mizuhopecten yessoensis
ATAGATAGGTGGTCTTTATGGTGGTGATTATAATAGATAGGTGGTCTTTATGGTGGTGGTCATTACAGACAGGTGGTCTTTATGGCAGGTGGTTATTATAGATAGGTGGTCTTTATGGGGGTGGTTATTATAGATAGGTGGTCTTTATGGTGGTGGTTATTATCGATAGGTGGTCTTTATGGTGGTGGTTGTTATAGATAGATGGTCTTTATGGCCGTAGGTTATTATAGATAGATGGTCTTTATGGTGGTGGTCATTATAGAT
>NW_018405436.1:1957-2797 GCF_002113885.1 Mizuhopecten yessoensis
GTGTGGTCTTTATGGCCAGTGGTTGTTATAGATAGGTGGTCTTTATGGCCGGTGGTTGTTATAGATAGGTGGTCTTTATGGCCGGGCGGTATTATAGATAGGTGTTATTTATGGCCGGTGGTTTTTATAGACAGGTGGTCTTTATGGCCGGTGGTTATTACAGATCGGTGGTCTTTATGGCCGGTGGTTATTATAGATAGGTGTTCTTTATGGCCGGTGGTTGTTATTGATAGGTGGTCTTTATGGTGGTGGTTATAATAGATAAGTGGTCTTTATGGCCGGCGGTTATTATAGATAGGTGGTCTTTATGGCCGGTAGTTATTATAGATAGGCGGTCTTTATGGCAGGTGGTCATAACAGAAAGGTGGTCTATATGGCAGGTGGTCATTACAGATAGGCGGTCTTTATTGCCGGTGGTTATCATAGTTAGGTGGTCTTTATGATGGTGGTCATTATAGATAGTTGGTCTTTATGGCCGGGGGTTATTATAGATAGGTGGTCTTTATGGTGGTGGTCATTATAGAAATGTGGTCTTTATGGTGGTGGTCATTATAGATAGGTGGTCTTTTTGGTAGTGGTCATTATATCATAGTTAGGTGGTCTTTATGATGGTGGTCATTATAGATAGTTGGTCTTTATGGCCGGGGATAGATAGATGGACTTTATGGTGGTGGTTTTTATAGATAGGTGGTCTTTATGGTAGGGGGTTATTATAGATAGGTGGTCTTTATGGTGGTGGTCATTACAGACAGGTGGTCTTTATGGCAGTTGGTTATTATAAATAGGTGGTCTTTTTGGCCGGTGGTTTTTATAGACAGGTGGTCTTTATGGCCGGTGGTT
>NW_018405436.1:5345-5658 GCF_002113885.1 Mizuhopecten yessoensis
AGTGGTCATTATAGATAGGTGGTCTTTATGGTGGTGGTCATTATAGTTAGGTGGTCTTTATGGTGGTGGTTTTTATAGATAGATGGTCTTGATGGTGGTGGTTATTATAGATAGATGGACTTTATGGTGGTGGTTTTTATAGATAGGTGGTCTTTATGGTAGGTGGTTATTATAGATAGGTGGTCTTTATGGTGGTGGTCATTACAGACAGGTGGTCTTTATGGCAGTTGGTTATTATAGATAGGTTGTCTTTATAATGGTGGTTATCATAGATAGGTGGTCTTTATGGCAGTTGGTTATTATAAATAGGTGG
>NW_018405436.1:9869-10187 GCF_002113885.1 Mizuhopecten yessoensis
TGAGGTGGTTTTTATGGCCGGTGGTTTTTATTGACAGGTGCTCTTTATGGCAGGTAGTTATTATAAATAGGTGGCCTTTATGGCCGGTGGTTTTTATAGATAGGTGGACTTTATGACAGGTGGTTGTTATAGATAGGTGGTCTTTATGAAAGGTAGTTATTATAGATAGGTGGTATTTATGGCCGGTGGTTTTTATAGATAGGTGGTCTTTATGGTGGTGGTCATTACAGACAGGTGGTCTTTATGGTGGTGGTCATTATAGTTAGGTGGTCAATGGTAGGTGGTTATTATAGATAGGTGGTCTTTATGGTGGTGGTC
>NW_018405437.1:0-181 GCF_002113885.1 Mizuhopecten yessoensis
TAATCCATTCTACCCAGCACTGCTTACCTGTATATGATCCATTCTTCCCAGCACTGCTTACCTGTATGTCCCACCCTGTAGATATATATGGCATAAGAGTACACCGAAGTTCAAGTTCAAGTTCTTAATTAACTTCAAGTCTTGCGACTTATCAGTGTAAACATATATTAAACAGGATATT
>NW_018405437.1:476-31731 GCF_002113885.1 Mizuhopecten yessoensis
TATCGCTATTAATTCTGTACAGCTGATCCACTCACACCAACTTGTAAAGGTTATTGCAAATCTTTTTACCTACCCTACACTGCAGATAATCTACTTACTGCATACTTCCCACCTCTCACAATGGAAAAGTGTGGGCAATAAATCACTTGCTACCACAGTCCACTGCACACATAATCCCCTTTCAAGGCCAATCATGATTACATGACCATGAAAGGGGGTGTGCCCAGTGGACTGTGGCCACAAATGCTGTAAGAAAGGGGAGATAAGCAATCAGTGAGTAACGATGAAGTAAATACAGTGGAAAGGATAAACTTAGTTGACACATTTAAAATAAGGGGGAAAAAATGAAAGTTAAAAATGGTAATTTCATGATTTGATGTTTATGCCCTCGGGGTCCTGTTGCAGAGGCGTGAAAAAGGGGATTATTTACAGTTATAAGTTGTTTTTTTGTGATTTTTGTGTGCAAGGTATAGATAAAAAGATAAAATCTGGCGTATGTTTAGCGTGTGATGAGGGGTTCAAGGCCTGTGTAGGGTAAGTGTGCCTTGAAGTCCTCTAGTGTTGTGCATTGTACTGCTGCTATGGGAAGGAGATTCCATTGTGTTATTGTGTGTGGAAAGAAAGAATATTTGTAGGTGTCCTTTGTAGCAGATATGTGTTTGTATGCGTGAGGGTGTGCATGTCTGGTGCGAGGGTCTACGGGTGTGAGTATATGAGTTGGGTTTAAAGCTACGATTTTTTTGTATGATTTTGTAAAAAAGGGTAATTCTTGTGTAGCTGCGCGGTGTTTGTAGTGTTGGCCATTGTAGTGTGTGGATCATATCTGTTACGGAACTAGTGTTGTGGTATCTGTTTTGTACGTAGCGTGCTGCTCTTCGTTGTGTTTTTTTTCTATTTGTTTAATTTGGTTTGTGTTGTGTGGATCCCAAATGGAAGAGCAGTATTCAAGTTTTGGCCTGATTAGTGCTTTGTATGCATGTTCTTTTATATGTGGTGAGTGTATTTTTAAGTTGCGTTTTAGAAAACCTAAAGACCTATTGGCATTAGGTGTGATGTTGTTAATATGTTTGTCCCATCGTATGTTATTTTGTAATGTTAATCCTTAGTATTTGCTTGATTCTACTTGGTGTAATGTGTGGTTGTGGAGTTTGTAGTCATGGTGTATTTTGTTGCGTTTCGGTGCAATGTTGAGTATATTGCATTTGTCAGAGTATAATTTCATTAACCAGTCGTCTCCCATTGTCCTGCTGCGTTAAGGTCATGTTGTAGTTTTAGTGTGTCTTCTTTGTTGTTTATCGTTTTGTATAATATGATGCTGTCGTCTGCAAACAGTATAAGTGTGCTGTGTTTCATGTATTCGTGGAAGTCATTGATGTAGATGAGGAAAAGGATGGGGCCCAAACAGGTTCCTTGAGGGACCCCAGAGGTAACTTGTATTTTGTCTGATTGTTTGCCCTCGAGTACTACTGTTTGGGTGCGGAATGAGAGAAAGTCTGCAATCCATGCGTGTGTGTTCCCTGTTATCCCGTAATATTTGAGTTTGGACTGTAGTCGTTTGTGTGGGACTTTGTCGAAATCTTTGGCAAAGTCCATGTCGAAAACTTTGGAAAAGTCCATCCTAAAGATTATAAACTTTTCCAAGAAATGCTTATCCTATCACGTGATAAGGAAATCAATAACGCTGCCAACTCAGTAATGTATTTTGCTTGTTTTTCAATCACAAAATTACCATTTTTGACTCTTTTTTTTCTTTTTCTTATTTTAAATGTGTCAACTAAGTTTATCCTTTCCACTAAATTGACTTCATCGTTACTATCTTATTGATTATCTCCCCGTTCGTAAAGTATTTGTGACCACAGTCCACTGGTTCACCCCCCCCCCCCCCCCCCCCCCCTCATGGTCATGTAATCATGATTGGCCATGAAAGAGGAGTATGTGTGCAGTGGACTGTGGTAGCAAATGATTTTTTGCCCACATTTTTCCATTGTGAGGTGGGAAGTATGTAGTAAGAAATAATATGAAAAGGCAAAGCCTTAAAAGAGCAAAGCTTTTGTTGATCTCTGATATTTACTGATACACAATGAGATAAAACTGCTTTCACAATGAGACAAGATAAAATTTATTTAAAGTTGGCTAACCGAGGGATTACAATAAAACATGAACTCAAATGATGCCATTTTCAAAGCTAAAATAGATATTCGTGTGCTTATCGTATAATATTGGTCGGGTGGCGCAGTGGATAGCGCGCTCGTCTTCACCAAGATGGCCGGATTCAATCCCGGTTACCTGCCCGACCACGCGGGATTTCTCCGGATATTAAATCCTCCGCGTGCTTCCGTCAGGTCACAAAAAGAATGACTGAAACAAGGTGGAAAGAATCTGTTTGGTAATTGCTATAGAAAAAAGTGCATATTACATTTTGGTTGATAAGTCTATAAAAGTAAATGTATAGAGATGTTAGTTAAAAAAATGAAATTAAAAAAAACACCATTGTAATACTTTGATGTAACCGAGATTGTCGTTATATCGATTTTTAGAATTCCTGTTCCATCATGTAACTGTCACTGAGGTTTTACCGGTTATGATTCCAAATAAAATTAAACAGTTTCTGTCTGTAACTAGTTATAAATCGGCATGCATTGTGAAAAGGTAATACGTTGCTGAAAAAGGGCGTTGACCTCGAGTTCGTTGTCTGGACAATTATTGTTTATTTCAACATAAATGAGGTATGCATTGTTTCTTTTATGAGTGGTGATGCATACATAACTCATGTAAAGACTATAACCAGACTTTCAAAAATGTTAAGTATTTCGTTCATATTCTCAACAAATGGAAATCAAAAGCTGATGAAATTTTAGACGATGAAAAAGAAAATGTGCACGTGACCTATTGGTTTAATGCAGCTCTTTTTGAAAATATCTCCCGGTCGAAATATTAACAGATCCTGGTTTATGACATCGTGTTTTTTTGCTTTTTGTGCCTGTGGCAATAACTTAAATGAAAAAGTCATGAAGCAACGACAACGAGATAAATGCAACGGCCATCAGTTCCAAGATTTTCCAGTTATTTTTCATCCTTCCGGAAATAACCGATGACGGCCGATGGAGTGTGGCATGTTTGTGACGTCATAGTATGATAATCTCTGAACGACGTTTCATGCCTGCTCTAGTATCAAAATTTATGTGATAGATTTTTTTAACTGTTTATGAGTTTTTATCTAAATAACCAAGTAATAAAACATGGGTATGGTTTTCACTATATGAAGATGTTCATTTATGGGTTGAAACACAATTTTCTTTTCTTCAAGGATACACTTCCGGTTTCCCCACTAGACGTCTACTTCCGGACGATTTCTTTTTAAAGACAAGGTTTAGCAAGGGGAAGCAACTCTGTTTACGCACGCATGTGCTACCATTAAAGAGCTTCGCTCGGGCGTCTTATAAGTGTAACTTACCCTGGCATTCATGCTAGGGGTGCTCCTACTATAGGAGGGAACTTCAAGTACAGGACAGGACATAGCCAAAGTACTGCACCCGAGCGAGGTCATTGTCCGTAATATGACTCAGGCATGGCCTGGAGAGAGCGAAGCTCGTACATTTGTTTCGATAGTATAGTATATTTTTTGAATCATAACGTTACCCATTTTAATACATACAAAATGTACCTGTATTTTTTATTTTTATTATATACTTGAATCTGTTGCTGGGCAAAATCATTCATTTTGAAAACAGTCATTGCCTGAAACGAGCGAAGCGTCTAAATGCTGGGTTTTTTCAATCTTATTTTCTAAATAACATTATATAAAATAATATCTGTTGTATCCAGAGATAATTTATGCATAGTATTTTACAATTTTATAAAAATAATTTATTTAATGCTATAAAAACTGGATTTATATGAAGTTTCTATTAAAAATAAGAAGAATATGCGAAATCACATTTTTTGTCATTTCTCAATACCCATCATTGCAGCCAAGAGAGTCAATAGATCTACATGTATATATCATATATATATTATGGATGAATACATTTGTTTCAGCAACTTAATGACTATATGCTTTATATGTCTCTGCTTTATGTATAGTTTTAGCAATAGAGAAAATGTATTGTTTCCTCAATTAGAAATTGAATCAGTTCAGCACATACAATTGTATAGATTTTTTTTTTAAATCGTGCAGATTTGTAAAACAGCAGATTTTCTTTTATGAATAAAAATAGCTGTGAGATAGTAATCAAATATGAAAATGTTACAGTATGGATACAATTTTATTTGCTATTTTTTTCGTGCAAAATATCAATTAAAAAATTCTTATGAAAATACTCTCATTATGCGTCACTGTGATAAACTCCTTTTTTGTTGACAACCAGCACGTTGTTTTGTTGATATTCCGTTTTTTAAATATATACCACTGCAATCTCTACCCAGAGTTGTCGTAGGAAGTGCAAGGACCGTAACTCTTCGTGATAGTCTCGTTCAACCAGACTCTTGTTGTCTGCGCAAGCGTCTGATTGAACGAGACTACCCTGCCGATACAATAATTTTTCGACCATTCAGAACTAGAGCAATGTAGCATGTAAGGTTATGTCAAGAGAATTTACATCTTTATCCGGAAAGTCTCAAATATTTAAGTATCCTATAGTTAGATATAAGTTTTAAATGTTACAAAAATCTAACGTTTGTTCGAGATTCGGCAAACGAGAACTTGTTTCGAGATCAAGATGGCGGAAACTACAGCGCGTGCGACTGGCGGCCATATTAAGAGAAGTTTTTCAGTGCCATAGGTATTGTGAATATTTTTTATTTTTCTTACATACTTGTTACAATACCTATAGGGAGAGCTTCGCTCTCACGGGCCCGAAGGTACTGCACCCAAAGCGAGGCCATTGTCCGTATTGACATATAGTGGAGGTTCTGCACTCAAAGCGAGGAAGTCAAGAAGTCACATTCTGATAAATATTTATAGAAACTCTGTGTGGTGAAGAAATTATCCGACAATTTCTATTGGCTACCGTTTTTATCCTTGAATAGTTCATTTGCTAAAAGGTACAAATACACTCAGTAAAACGGGTACCTGTAGTAACGTTTAGTATACACAGCTAGCTTAAGATAAATACAAATGTACCAGACAAACGAAAATCGTAATAGATTTTTATATTATACCTTTCTGTTTAAATTTTCCGGATCCTTTATACATGTATTAGATGATAATATGTTTCTTATCTGTAATGCTAATAGACAGCGGCACATTGCTATTTCTCTTGTCACAAAACTACTGTCCTTAGATATTCCTTGTATTTGGTCTTTACATTATTATACCTTCATGCTAGCGCTTGTACTTACGACAAGATAGCTAATGTTTATTAGATATAAACAATAATTACGCCTTATTTGTCCGGTTTAAGGAGATTCGTTATCCAAAGGGTTAATGTGTCCTAGTTGACGAGAAAGTCTTTTCGCTATGACATTAAACCACTTCTAAACAAACAAACAAACGAGAAAGTCTTCAGAAAACGGCTTTATAAGAAATGTCGGATATCATTTAAAACTGTAAGGTTCAGTATTCGTGATGAGCGCTATTTGGACATTGTTTAACTTATGGACATTGGTTAAAAGGAGATTTTTATTCAGAATATGAATATTTATGAAATACCTTAAATGGTTTTATAATGGGCGTCTGAAAGGATTTAATGTATTCGATCAGCAACATAACATAACAGAATAAAAAAAAACATCGATATATAAATAACATCGGCGTGTTTCCAATGCTTTCGTTATGCATTTTTGTCCCTCGTGTTATTGCTTTTGAGTTAGATTGTGTGTGTGTGTGTGTGTCTGTGTGTCTCTCTCTCTCTCTCTCTCTCTCTCTCTCTCTCTCTCTCTCTTGGTGTACATTGCACTTATTCCTCTTCATTCAATTAATTTTCCTTTATAATTTCAAGAAAATGAATTTAATAAGTTGCTTAAATTTGTGTGAGATCATTTTTTTTGTGCAGCATTGCAAATAGAAATGTTTTAACGTCAATTTAAAATGACAAAAAACTAATTACACTTGATCATACAGCCGTTTCGTCCTTCTAGGATTCATTTGTAATACCAGAGGCCGAAACGTAGGACATTTTGTATAGCATGAACCATTCCACTACTCAAAAAATATCACTGTTGCCATCCAGGTCACAGCAAACCTGAGGGCCTAAATAATCCGCCGGCAGTGTCTACCACCTTGTATCTTGGACGGTGAACTACAACACACACAGTGGTTGCAGCTTAAACATTTGCAAACAGATACAGTATGGCAGGAAGAGTACTGTTTCATACAGCTGAGCTGTTGTGTACTTCTAGGATTCATTGGTGATACTGGGAGCCAAACAATGGAAATCCAATTTGTCTAAACTACTACCTAAAGAAAGATGCGATTACCTGAATGTCGAACGTACATCAAATGTCCCCATTTATTCGTGAAGAACTTGCCCCCGGGGACCCAAACTAGGCAGTATGCACACTTATATATATGAGAAATCCCTTTCCTGGGATCCGTGTGCTTTCATGATACAATTCTGTTCCTGTAACTTTCTACTTTAAATCTTTCTCAAATTGTAAAGCAATATTCAAATATTAGAGTTTCTTGTTTCCATTAAGTGTCAAAATGATGCCACCATATTGTTAAGTTGACTGAAAAAGTCTACTACGGAATTATTTAGATAATAAGGAACACACTTGAAATATTCTGTTGGTCAGCAAATTGACACTTTCAGTAATGGAATTGCTGTTTCCGGTTACTTGGTTGTTCAGAAGCATTGATCCCCTCGTCCATCACTAGCTCGTCCATTTATCTGGTTTTATGAAAGCACCTTAAGTCACTTAAATGTATCATTATATAATATCAATTATGACAAATGACCAACTAGTCTGTAAGTATTGTTGATTTGACCCAAATGTAATGGGGAAACAAACAAAACACTGTACCAGCATCATATAGATACATACAAACGAATAGCTCTTGATACTGTATTTCCTTTCCCTGTGTAAGGACAGATTGTTGTTAAGTAAATCGATGCAGAACGCCAAACAAACTAAAGATGTTAAACAATATGGTCAGTTTCACTTTGTTGTCTAAAGTGCTCTCAAACTTAAAAAAGATATCGCGAAATCAGGACTACATATTTGGAATTTTTGTAATCTATCAACAAAACGTAGAAAAAAATGCGATGCAGAAAATAAATTGTGTTTGGTTTCCAATGATTCTTTGACCGTTACTGCTTTCACAAACAAATTTCTCTTACTTTCATATCAAACTTATGAAAATTCTGATAGCAGTTTATCTCCTATAAATATACAAGGTTTAGAATTAAAAAATGCAATATAAGATCCAATAATAATTTAAGGAAGCGAAGACATTACATATAAACCAAATATGAGAACAACAAGGTATAAACAAAACCATTTTGGTGTAAACCCATCAGCATATATATCAGGCTTGGTGGTCGGGTGGTTCAGTGGATAGCGCTCTCCTCTTTCGCTTGTTTGATTCCCCGACCAGACGTGAAAAAGTACTGAGTCATCTGCCCGATCACATAGGTCTTTTCCAGGTACTCCGGTTTCCTTCTACATCCAGATACCTTGCGCACTCCACCTTAGCCAACAGCAGTGATTAATATGCAATGGAAATACAATAACTGTTTCATATTCGTTGTAAAATGAATAATGTCTATGCTATATTATACTGCTTAGTAACTTACATAAGGTTGACGACTACAAGGAGTTCTGCAGACGGTCCAGGGTGTGGTATGGTGTAACTGTAAGTGTAAAGCAATGTCCCTTACATTGTTCCTTGGCAATTCCATACCTGGTTGTCGTGTGACTGTATATACGGAAACAACTCTATGCAATTTAAGCCTATTTTATAGCATGTATATATGTGTTATTGGTCACAGTTATGCTTCAATGTTTTAGACGTACATGTAACTATATATCAACTTGTAATCTTTAACAGACCAGACTGGTCACCATCTCTAGGACGTGGTCTACCGTAATGCCGCGTTTATAAGGGTATTGACCTATGGGGTCATGCGACGCCAATGTCCTGTTTATCTTTTATGGGAAAATTTCTCGTTAACTGTCAGCAGTATAATTTCCGAACACCAAAGACCGTCAGTGGAATCACATGTGGGATCGTTAGTCGGAACAGCGTACATTTATCTAAATCAAAAGGGTTAAAAAAACTATTTTTCGACAAATAGATACCAATTAACATATCTTCAAAAATTGGCTGGCGTAAAGAACGACCAGAAATTTAAAGTACACTTGACAAATTGGCAGGAGCTTCACAATAATGAAACAGAGGGGGGTAACCACATCCGGGGATTGATGTTCAGACTAATACGTAGAGTACACACAGGACACGTTAACGTCAGTCCGGTGACGTAATCATTATTGTGATAAGACTAATTAATAACATCAGATCAGTATGTGCCGCTGATTGTTGTCAGTACGGGGTATTGATCTGAGGACCAGTCATCTTCAGGCCCTCTCACCACACAAACATAGCAATCCACTGTAAGTACATAACTTGGACAGGAAAACAGCATCTGTCTGGGCTTACAGTAATGTTTGTGTCGTATCTTATAAAGATAAAATGAATAGAGTCTCGACATCAGATCTGTTTATACTGTAGTGTAACACGTACAAAATGTATATGTTTACCTCATCAGTTTAACGCCTGTCTGCCTTCTGAAAGGAACCTTTATTTATTCGGTTGTACGGCAATCTACACTCCAATATATGATACATATATTTTCATATTTTAATAATGATTAATTCTGAATCTGTATTACTTTAAACTTATGACACTTGGCACTATACCTAATATATAGCGGGTTCCACCCCTTACATTGTATCACTCCTCTACCTAATATATAGCGGGTTCCACCCTTAACTGTATCACTCCTCTACCTAATATATAGCGGGTTCCACCCCTTACTGTGTATCACTCCTCTACCTAATATATAGCGGGTTACACCCCTTACATTGTGTCACTCCTCTACCTAATATATAGCGGGTTCCACCCTTTACTTTGTATCATTCCTCTACCTAATATATAACGGGTTGCATCCCTTACTTTGTATGACTCCTCTACCTAATATATAGCGGGTTCCACCCTTGCTTTGTATCACTCCTCTACCTAATATATAGTGGGTTCCACCCCTTACATTGTATCACTCCTCGACCTAATATATAGCGGGTTCCACCCCTTACATTTTATCACTCCTCTACCTAATATATAGCGGGTTCCACCCTTTACTTTGTATCACTCCTCTATCTAATATATAACGGGTTGCATCCCTGACTTTGTATCACTCCTCTAACTAATATATAGCGGGTTCCACCCCTTACATTGTGTCACTCCTCTACCTAATATATAGCGGGTTCCACCCTTGCTTTGTATCACTCCTCTACCTAATATATAACGGGTTGCATCCCTTACTTTGTATGACTCCTCTACCTAATATATAGCGGGTTCCACCCTTTACTTTGTATCACTCCTCTATCTAATATATAACGGGTTGCATCCCTGACTTTGTATCACTCCTCTAACTAATATATAGCGGGTTCCACCCTTAACTGTATCACTCCTCTACCTAATACATAGCGGGTTCCACCCCTTACTTTGTATCACTCCTCTACCTTATATCTTTACTTTGTATCACTCCTCTACCTAATATATAACGGGTTGCACCCCTGACTTTGTATCACTCCTCTACCTAATATATAGCGGGTTACACCCCTTACATTGTGTCACTCCTCTACCTAATATATAGCGGGTTCCTCCCTTACTTTGTATCACTCCTCTACCTAATATATAGTGGGTTCCACCCCTTACATTGTATCACTCCTCGACCTAATATATAGCGGGTTCCACCCCTTACATTTTATCACTCCTCTACCTAATATATAGCGGGTTCCACCCTTTACTTTGTATCATTCCTCTACCTAATATATAACGGGTTGCATCCCTTACTTTGTATGACTCCTCTACCTAATATATAGCGGGTTCCACCCTTTACTTTGTATCATTCCTCTACCTAATATATAACGGGTTGCATCCCTTACTTTGTATGACTCCTCTACCTAATATATAGCGGGTTCCACCCTTTACATTGTATCACTCCTCTACCTAATATATAGCGGGTTCCACCCTTGCTTTGTATCACTCCTCTACCTAATATATAACGGGTTGCATCCCTTACTTTGTATGACTCCTCTACCTAATATATAGCGGGTTCCACCCTTGCTTTGTATCACTCCTCTACCTAATATATAACGGGTTGCATCCCTTACTTTGTATGACTCCTCTACCTAATATATAGCGGGTTCCACCCTTGCTTTGTATCACTCCTCTACCTAATATATAGTGGGTTCCACCCCTTACTTTGTATCACTCCTCTACCTAATATATAACGGGTTGCATCCCTTACTTTGTATGACTCCTCTACCTAATATATAGCGGGTTCCACCCTTTACTTTGTATCACTCCTCTACCTAATATATAACGGGTTGCATCCCTGACTTTGTATCACTCCTCTACCTAATATATAGCGGGTTCCACCCCTTACATTGTGTCACTCCTCTACCTAATATATAGCGGGTTCCACCCTTACTTTGTATCACTCCTCTACCTAATATATAACGGGTTGCATCCCTTACTTTGTATGACTCCTCTACCTAATATATAGCGGGTTCCACCCCTTACATTGTATCACTCCTCTACCTAATATATAGCGGGTTCCACCCTTTACATTGTATCACTCCTCTACCTAATATATAGCGAGTTCCACCCCTTACTTTGTATCATTCCTCTACCTAATATATAGCGGGTTCCACCCCTTACATTGTATCACTCCTCTACCTAATATATAGCGGGTTCCACCCCTTACATTGTATCACTCCTCTACCTAATATATAGCGGGTTCCACCCCTTACATTGTATCACTCCTCTACCTAATATATAGCGGGTTCCACCCCTTACATTGTATCACTCCTCTACCTAATATATAGCGGGTTCCACCCCTTACTTTGTATCACTCCTCTACCTAATATATAGCGGGTTCCACCCCTTACTTTGTATCACTCCTCTACCTAATATATAGCGGGTTCCACCCCTTACATTGTATCACTCCTCTACCTAATATATAGCGGGTTCCACCCCTTACTTTGTATCACTCCTCTACCTAATATATAGCGGGTTCCACCCCTTACATTGTATCACTCCTCTACCTAATATATAGCGGGTTCCACCCCTTACTTTGTATCACTCCTCTACCTAATATATAGCGGGTTCCACCCCTTACTTTGTATCACTCCTCTACCTAATATATAGCGGGTTCCACCCCTTACATTGTATCACTCCTCTACCTAATATATAGCGGGTTCCACCCCTTACTTTGTATCACTCCTCTACCTAATATATAGCGGGTTCCACCCCTTACATTGTATCACTCCTCTACCTAATATATAGCGGGTTCCACCCCTTACTTTGTATCACTCCTCTACCTAATATATAGCGGGTTCCACCCCTTACATTGTATCACTCCTCTACCTAATATATAGCGGGTTCCACCCCTTACTTTGTATCACTCCTCTACCTAATATATAGCGGGTTCCACCCCTTACTTTGTATCACTCCTCTACCTAATATATAGCGGGTTCCACCCCTTACATTGTATCACTCCTCTACCTAATATATAGCGGGTTCCACCCCTTACTTTGTATCACTCCTCTACCTAATATATAGCGGGTTCCACCCCTTACATTGTATCACTCCTCTACCTAATATATAGCGGGTTCCACCCCTTACTTTGTATCACTCCTCTACCTAATATATAGCGGGTTCCACCCCTTACATTGTATCACTCCTCTACCTAATATATAGCGGGTTCCACCCCTTACTTTGTATCACTCCTCTACCTAATATACAGCGGGTTGCATCCCTTACTTTGTATCACTCCTCTACCTAATATACAGCGGGTTGCATCCCTTACTTTGTATGACTCCTCTACCTAGTATATAGTGGGTTCCACCCCTTACTACATTGTATCACTCCTCTACCTCATATATAGCCGTTTCCACCCCTTACTGTATCACCCCTCTACCTAAGATTTAGCCGGCTTCTCTACTTGAATCATCATTCGTTACTCTGGCCAATGGTGACTTAATCGGAGTGTCGGGTAGATATGTAAAGTATAATATGGAAAAAGCCGCCTCTAGAAATGTCACTTCCAACAATTTGATGACATAATTCATGTACCTAGAGTATGTAACAATGTACTATAAGCAAGGAGATCTGAAGTAAGAGGTCACAAGAAAGCTGTTAATATATCGGACATAGATGTATTTATCTGACCGTGACATGATATGACATCCTCAACATGCATTCAATGAGAGACTGTTACACAGGACAAGGGACTGAGAGTTTTGCGGAATATCTAAAGACTTATGGAATCGCCAAAGTGCCGAATCTGGATGAACTTTGCATCCTGAAATGTGGTGAACCCATGAATTCACCAACACTACCAGTGGTTAAGCTTAAAGTCCACCGAAAAAGTGGATCCCATCACTTGTCACCATATCTTGTAGCTGTGATCTTGGTTTAGAGATTAACGCAGCGGGTTTCTGATTATTCTAAGTCAAAACGTTGTTTTGAATCCGACTGAGTGCACAATGTACGTTGTATTAATTCATTTACTGCGTTTATAATATGGAAAATAATACAAAGTCTATGTCTTTAATTTTTTCTAAAGTGGCTGGCCTTTTTTTTAGTAACCACCAATAGTGCATTAGTGTAGTTTAAGAGTAATTTCAGAAAATAACTCGGCAAAGTGTATTCAGTATAATAAAATGATAAGCTAGCAAAAGTATTTATTTAAATGTATGTTTCTAATTTGTGTCATGATACCCAGTCATGCTAATATGTATTATTGTGTTCTGTATATGTGATATCAAGTCTTCGATGCAAAAAAATGCAATTCTTAAGTTTTATAAATGGTTTCGATATTATTTAAAATGTGATTAGCTTTAAATAGTCTTTCGTCAGTGAATTATGGTACATCTTTATCCCCTTGTCACGAAAACATATTGAAGCTAGGTGAGGTATTATCAAAATAATATTTCTCGGACACACGCGTACGATAGAAAAACGTGTTTTTGAAGTAATATTTATATACAAATCTAAGATAAGAGATTCCGACTTCTAGACGTGACGTTTGTTTTTACACTTAGTCATAAGGAGAGTTAAGGAGAGAGAACATTAACGTTGAGTCCATAGCCGTCTACCGATTAACATAGCTAGAGAGTCCGACATATCAACGCGGATCATTTTAGGTTAATCGCAATCCAATAGATATGTAAAGAATGTTCATAATAATAAAAAGCAATGAATATTTCCTCCTGATTTGACCAAATGAAACTGTTGTCTGAGTTGCAAAGTTTTCACAAATAATTAACTTCTGAAGTGTTTCGTGATTCGCACAAATATTTGCATGCAGCTTTTGAATAATCTTTTCTCGCTATAATGAATTACGAAATATGATAAAAACTATCCAATGAATGTTGTTACATAAGTATAGCTTAGTTATTCGAGAATTACCATGTCCTAAGCCGTTCACTGCAGTTTACACCGCCTTGCGAAACGCATGGTGGGTCACCAGTTGCGACACTTGATTCAAAATGCACTTCGATTCCAATAAAGCTTGCCGAGAAATATCTGAGGTATCAAATTAAATGTCAGCCTGGTATTTTACTGGACTCGTCACGATAAGTCCGTCTATAATTGACACGCCATAAGGACTACTCGGCATTAACTTGCTGTGAGTGACAGTCTTGCACTAAAACCACGAGCTTTAATTATTACATCACGAGTATACAAAGTCTCATTTCTCTAATGCTTTTAAAGAAGGCTATTTCCGGCTATTGACAGCATGTTGAGTTGATTTACTGGTAAGACGGAGAAGATTGAAAAGGGGAAGGAAATGGCGAACTAATGGATAGCGTGAAGGGTAAGGAGACAGAGAGGAGAGGAGAGAGAAGTAGAGTAAATTTAGGAACAGACACATCAGCCATAGGAAAGAGGAAAGTGAGGAAAAGGTAAAAGGACAGTGTGATGTTTAACGGTGCTGGCAGTGAGGAAAAAGACGAAGTGAAAAGGAGTTAGATTAGAGGATTAGAGACAAAGGGAAATATGAACCAGGACGGGGCACTGGAGGGAAACGACACCAGAAGAGAATGGAAAGAATAAGGTGTGAAGCGTAGAGAAACAAAGTAATGGGTTAGAAGAAAGGAGACATATAAAGGAGTAGAAAGAAGAAGGGGGGACCTGTGGAGAAGAAGAGAGAACAAAGGAAACAACATATGGATATGTATGGAGAAGAAAGGAGACATATGGAGGAGTAGAAAGAAGAAGGGGGGACCTGTGGAGAGGAAGGGAGAACAAAGGAAACATATGGATATGTATGGAGAAAAAAGGAGACATATGGAGGAGAAGGGAGAAGAAATGAAACATATGGATATGTATGGAGAAGAAAGGAGACATATGGAGGAGTAGAAAGAAGAAGGGGGGACCTGTGGAGAGGAAGGGAGAACAAAGGAAACATATGGATATGTATGGAGAAGAAAGGAGACATATGGAGGAGTAGAAAGAAGAAGGGGGGACCTGTGGAGAGGAAGGGAGAACAAAGGAAACATATGGATATGTATGGAGAAAAAAGGAGACATATGGAGGAGAAGGGAGAAGAAATGAAACATACGGAGGAGTAGGGAGAAGAAAAAAAACATATGGAGGAGAAATGATACATATGGAGAAGCAGTGATAAGAAGGTAGACATATGGAGACATTTGCGAAGACGGGAAACATATGGGGGAGTATGGAGAAAAAAAGGGGACATATCGAGTAGTAGGGAAACGGACTATTTTAATGAATTTGGAAACGATGCAGACAAAAAAGGAAAGGGTGAATATGAAGGCTGAGGCAAATGGAGGAAAGAAATATTGAATACAAGAATGAGGAAAGAGATGAAGGAACAGATAGAGGAGATATAGACAAGACAATGTAAAACTTAACTGTGACGGCATCCTCAGATAAAAACATTGTTAGAAATAATATAGACATACCTGAAGTGACAACAGCTCTCCAGTCTTTTACACTGTTAGTAATGAAGAAAGTTGACGTTTGTCATGCACGCCGGCGTTGTTTAATTGTCGCTTCTTTCCGTTGCCCGATTCTCGACTTAAAAACAGGCACATTCCATTAGGTATTAAGTTTCTACCGGTCGTTTTTCATAGTCTCTACAAATCTGTTTTGACCTCCAACAAGTTTCTTGGTTTGGATATCAATTTAATTTATTTGTTTTGCCCCTCTAGTTCTCAAAACCCAAACGTTGTAAAATTGTAGCGTCTCAAGAATGTCCTTTTAAAGGTCTTCGGGTTAACTAGTATCATTGTCAACATTAACTAGTATCATTGTCAACATTAACTAGTATCATTGCCAACATTAACTAATATCATTGTCAACATTAACTAGTATCATTGTCAACATTAACTAGTATCATTGTCAACATTAACTAGTATCATTGTCAACATTAACTAGTATCATTGTCAACATTAACTAGTATCATTGTCAACATTAACTAGTATCATTGTCAACATTAACTAGTATCATTGTCAACATTAACTAGTATCATTGTCAACATTAACTAGTATCATTGTCAACATTAACTAGTATCATTGTCAACATTAACTAGTATCATTGTCAACATTAACTAGTATCATTGTCAACATTAACTAGTATCATTGTCAACATTAACTAGTATCATTGTCAACATTAACTAGTATCTTTGTCAACATTAACTAGTATCATTTCAACATTAACTAGTATCATTGTCAACATTAACTAGTATCATTGTCAACATTAACTAGTATCATTGTCAACATTAACTAGTATCATTGTCAACATTAACTAGTATCATTGTCAACATTAACTAGTATCATTGTCAACATTAACTAGTATCATTGTCAACATTAACTAGTATCATTGTCAACATTAACTAGTATCATTGTCAACATTAACTAGTATCATTGTCAACATTAACTAGTATCATTGTCAACATTAACTAGTATCATTGTCAACATTAACTAGTATCTTTGTCAACATTAACTAGTATCATTTCAACATTAACTAGTATCATTGTCAACATTAACTAGTATCATTGTCAACAAGCCTTCAATTTCTATTTAGGCTGAGTACGGTACTTCCATTTACGGGTGAATCTAGCAATTTCCAATTTCTCGGGGCAGACATTACGCCACTTTCAATCCCAATCCTCGCAATTCGCATCGTTTTTTCTGGGAAGCAATAATTTTAAGCTCCTCAGTTTTGCTTTTTAGAATTACCGTCAGTGAGGATATAAATCTCTCTGTCTGCTCCTTTAAATGCAATTGATGACTTTTTTTGTCATCGACTGATTTAAAATACTGAAGAATTGTTGCACGACCAATTACACGCGGGACGTCTTCACTTAAAGGAACACGCGAAATAGCTCGGTAATTATGTACATGTCACTTTTATCGAGACAGTTTTAAAAAATCAAACGTATGTCCACATTACAACAGGGCTATTTTTAGTAATATGTTTTTGAATTCTACACTGTGCAAAGAATACTTCCCTTACGAAATTTCAGAATTAACATGTAACAAGTAGTCCGATACCAGTACATGTCCAAATATATATATATACATATATCAGTTGTAAGGACACACACAAGTAAATCAGCCAATCAGTACATGTAAGTGTTTCATATGATTGTAATCTCTACCTTTTCCCCCCGGTTAAATATAGTGCCGCTGAGTAATCTATATCGGTTAATATTGACATTTTGTTATTAAATGAAATCTACAGATATTTAACTGTGGAAAATGTATAGCTTTAGTTGATTTTAATATGTGATGGCAGATTTATATGGAGTCAAAAGTCAAAAGGGTGTACCCGACCCGCATCACCGGTTTGGCATGTACATATTGTAAGCTTCCGATTGTCAACAGCAGAAGCCTGTAGCGCTCTTAAATGCCTCTGAACTTGCCAACAGGTATGTATCTATGAATCTAGACAGTTGTTACTAGTGTTGAAAAGTTTGTAATGACCTATAGTAAATGATTTAGTTGTGTTAGCCCTCATAACAATACAAACAACGCTTATCTGCGTTACCGTTATGACTGTCAATAAGGTGTTACTGATCTACCAACAACAATATGACAGCAACACTGTTTATAACTTTTTATAATGACTATGAAAATATATTGAATCTTATTTATTTGTAAATAACACATATAATTCTAAACAGCGTAAATTACTGCACATGCCATCCAAAAATCTCAGATGTAGCAAGACGATATCTTTATAAACCCGCGGAAGCTATATGTATCAATACGGTATGCACTGTAGCTGAAGTAGGGATTCAATCAGCCCTCGATCTCTCAACAAGATGACAGCAACAGCTTTTATATTTTATCTTATAACGATTATAAAAATATATTGAACCTTAGGTTCTGTCGTCAGTAACACAGGCTGTGTAACGAATTGCAACTTAAGCGGGTACAGCGACATGTGGGTTGTTTAGGGAATACATGTACAGCGACATGTGGGGTGTTCAGGGAATACATGTACAGCGACATGCGGGGTGTTTAGGGCACACATGTACAGCGATATGTGGGTTGTTTTGGGAATACATGTACAGCGACATGTGGGTTGTTTAGGGAATACATGTACAGCGACATGCGGGGTGTTTAGGGAATCCATGTACAGCGACATGCGGGGTGTTTAGGGAATCCATGTACAGCGACATGTGGGTTGTTTAGGGAACACATGTACAGCGACATGCGGGGTGTTTAGGGCACACATGTACAGCGATATGTGGGGTGTTTTGGGAATACATGTACAGCGACATGTGGGGTGATTAGGGAATACATGTACAGCGACATGCAGGGTGTTTAGGGAATACATGTACAGCGATATGTGGGTTGTTTTGGGAACACATGTACAGCGACATGTGGGTTGTTTGGGGCATACATGTACAGCGACATGCGGGTTGTTTAGGGAATACATTTACAGCGACATGCGGGGTGTTTAGGGAATACATGTACAGCGACATATGGGTTGTTTGGGGCATACATGTACAGCGACATGCGGGTTGTTTAGGGAATACATGTACAGCGACATATGGGTTGTTTAGGGCATACATGTACAGCGACATGCGGGGTGTTTAGGGAATACATGTACAGCGATATGTGGGGTGTTTAGGGAATACATGTACAGCGACATGCGGGGTGTTTAGGGAATACATGTACAGCGACATGCGGGGTGTTTAGGGAATACATGTACAGCGACATGCGGGGTGTTTAGGGAATACATGTACAGCGACATGCGGGGTGTTTAGGGAATACATGTACAGCGACATGCGGGGTGTTTAGGGAATACATGTACAGCGACATGCGGGGTGTTTAGGGAATACATGTACAGCGACATGCGGGGTGTTTAGGGAATACATGTACAGCGACATGCGGGGTGTTTAGGGAATACATGTACAGCGACATGCGGGGTGTTTAGGGAATACATGTACAGCGACATGCGGGGTGTTTAGGGAATACATGTACAGCGACATGCGGGGTGTTTAGGGAATACATGTACAGCGACATGCGGGGTGTTTAGGGAATACATGTACAGCGACATGCGGGGTGTTTAGGGAATACATGTACAGCGACATGCGGGGTGTTTAGGGAATACATGTACAGCGACATGCGGGGTGTTTAGGGAATACATGTACAGCGACATGCGGGGTGTTTAGGGAATACATGTACAGCGACATGCGGGGTGTTTAGGGAATACATGTACAGCGACATGCGGGGTGTTTAGGGAATACATGTACAGCGACATGCGGGGTGTTTAGGGAATACATGTACAGCGACATGCGGGGTGTTTAGGGAATACATGTACAGCGACATGCGGGGTGTTTAGGGAATACATGTACAGCGACATGCGGGGTGTTTAGGGAATACATGTACAGCGACATGCGGGGTGTTTAGGGAATACATGTACAGCGACATGCGGGGTGTTTAGGGAATACATGTACAGCGACATGCGGGGTGTTTAGGGAATACATGTACAGCGACATGCGGGGTGTTTAGGGAATACATGTACAGCGACATGCGGGGTGTTTAGGGAATACATGTACAGCGACATGCGGGGTGTTTAGGGAATACATGTACAGCGACATGCGGGGTGTTTAGGGAATACATGTACAGCGACATGCGGGGTGTTTAGGGAATACATGTACAGCGACATGCGGGGTGTTTAGGGAATACATGTACAGCGACATGCGGGGTGTTTAGGGAATACATGTACAGCGACATGCGGGGTGTTTAGGGAATACATGTACAGCGACATGCGGGGTGTTTAGGGAATACATGTACAGCGACATGCGGGGTGTTTAGGGAATACATGTACAGCGACATGCGGGGTGTTTAGGGAATACATGTACAGCGACATGCGGGGTGTTTAGGGAATACATGTACAGCGACATGCGGGGTGTTTAGGGAATACATGTACAGCGACATGCGGGGTGTTTAGGGAATACATGTACAGCGACATGCGGGGTGTTTAGGGAATACATGTACAGCGACATGCGGGGTGTTTAGGGAATACATGTACAGCGACATGCGGGGTGTTTAGGGAATACATGTACAGCGACATGCGGGGTGTTTAGGGAATACATGTACAGCGACATGCGGGGTGTTTAGGGAATACATGTACAGCGACATGCGGGGTGTTTAGGGAATACATGTACAGCGACATGCGGGGTGTTTAGGGAATACATGTACAGCGACATGCGGGGTGTTTAGGGAATACATGTACAGCGACATGCGGGGTGTTTAGGGAATACATGTACAGCGACATGCGGGGTGTTTAGGGAATACATGTACAGCGACATGCGGGGTGTTTAGGGAATACATGTACAGCGACATGCGGGGTGTTTAGGGAATACATGTACAGCGACATGCGGGGTGTTTAGGGAATACATGTACAGCGACATGCGGGGTGTTTAGGGAATACATGTACAGCGACATGCGGGGTGTTTAGGGAATACATGTACAGCGACATGCGGGGTGTTTAGGGAATACATGTACAGCGACATGCGGGGTGTTTAGGGAATACATGTACAGCGACATGCGGGGTGTTTAGGGAATACATGTACAGCGACATGCGGGGTGTTTAGGGAATACATGTACAGCGACATGCGGGGTGTTTAGGGAATACATGTACAGCGACATGCGGGGTGTTTAGGGAATACATGTACAGCGACATGCGGGGTGTTTAGGGAATACATGTACAGCGACATGCGGGGTGTTTAGGGAATACATGTACAGCGACATGCGGGGTGTTTAGGGAATACATGTACAGCGACATGCGGGGTGTTTAGGGAATACATGTACAGCGACATGCGGGGTGTTTAGGGAATACATGTACAGCGACATGCGGGGTGTTTAGGGAATACATGTACAGCGACATGCGGGGTGTTTAGGGAATACATGTACAGCGACATGCGGGGTGTTTAGGGAATACATGTACAGCGACATGCGGGGTGTTTAGGGAATACATGTACAGCGACATGCGGGGTGTTTAGGGAATACATGTACAGCGACATGCGGGGTGTTTAGGGAATACATGTACAGCGACATGCGGGGTGTTTAGGGAATACATGTACAGCGACATGCGGGGTGTTTAGGGAATACATGTACAGCGACATGCGGGGTGTTTAGGGAATACATGTACAGCGACATGCGGGGTGTTTAGGGAATACATGTACAGCGACATGCGGGGTGTTTAGGGAATACATGTACAGCGACATGCGGGGTGTTTAGGGAATACATGTACAGCGACATGCGGGGTGTTTAGGGAATACATGTACAGCGACATGCGGGGTGTTTAGGGAATACATGTACAGCGACATGCGGGGTGTTTAGGGAATACATGTACAGCGACATGCGGGGTGTTTAGGGAATACATGTACAGCGACATGCGGGGTGTTTAGGGAATACATGTACAGCGACATGCGGGGTGTTTAGGGAATACATGTACAGCGACATGCGGGGTGTTTAGGGAATACATGTACAGCGACATGCGGGGTGTTTAGGGAATACATGTACAGCGACATGCGGGGTGTTTAGGGAATACATGTACAGCGACATGCGGGGTGTTTAGGGAATACATGTACAGCGACATGCGGGGTGTTTAGGGAATACATGTACAGCGACATGCGGGGTGTTTAGGGAATACATGTACAGCGACATGCGGGGTGTTTAGGGAATACATGTACAGCGACATGCGGGGTGTTTAGGGAATACATGTACAGCGACATGCGGGGTGTTTAGGGAATACATGTACAGCGACATGCGGGGTGTTTAGGGAATACATGTACAGCGACATGCGGGGTGTTTAGGGAATACATGTACAGCGACATGCGGGGTGTTTAGGGAATACATGTACAGCGACATGCGGGGTGTTTAGGGAATACATGTACAGCGACATGCGGGGTGTTTAGGGAATACATGTACAGCGACATGCGGGGTGTTTAGGGAATACATGTACAGCGACATGCGGGGTGTTTAGGGAATACATGTACAGCGACATGCGGGGTGTTTAGGGAATACATGTACAGCGACATGCGGGTTGTTTAGGGAATACATGTACAGCAACATGCGGGGTGTTTAGGGAATACATGTACAGCGACATGCGGGGTGTTTAGGGAATACATGTACAGCGACATGCGGGGTGTTTAGGGAATACATGTACAGCGACATGCGGGGTGTTTAGGGAATATATGTACAGCGACATGTGGGGTGTTTAGGGAATATATGTACAGCGACATGCGGGGTGTTTAGGGAATACATGTACAGCGACATGCGGGGTGTTTAGGGAATACATGTACAGCGACATGCGGGGTGTTTATGGAATACATGTACAGCGACATGCGGGGTGTTTATGGAATACATGTACAGCGACATGTGGGGTGTTTAGGGAATATATGTACAGCGACATGTGGGGTGTTTAGGGAATATATGTACAGCGACATGCGGGGTGTTTAGGGAATGCATGTACAGCGACATGCGGGATGTTTAGGGAATACATGTACAGCGACACGCGGGGTGTTTCGGGGAACTGATTTCTAATTCAAATCAAGCATGACAATTAAAATAGCATGTGGCTATAACCCTGCATAATGGAGGACAAAAACGGAAACTTTAACTAGCACTTAACGCAGCTAAACAGAAAGCTAAAACATGCACTTGTGTGACGGTCATAAATATTGGTCATTTACAACGCGTTAGCAGTTTAACTGAAGTTGATGAGCTCTTTATGACAGCACTGAACTAAAATAGAACAGTCTTTGACCTTACAAACGACGCGTAAATACGGGAAATATTTTCAATTAGTACATTTATTGTTGCCGTAGGGAGTATACTGTATGTGTGAGGACAATAAAAAATAGCACTTACATTCAAACCATCACAATAAAAGACGCAACGTAACTTATTCTAAAGTGCAGTATGAGGTTCATGTAACCGACACAGTTAAATATAAAAATGTTTCAATTAGTCCTTTAGTTTCTTTTTTTTGCTTAATGATTATGTGTTTTCTGTAAGTAACAAGGTATTCTGCATGGACGTAAACACTATAAACTGCTTTTTTTTGTTATATATCAGCTGCTTATCTCGAACGATGGGGATGTCTTATATCGTAAGAATGACGTTTTCTTTTTTCTGGTCCCAAGCTTTCCCTTTCCTTATAGTAAAATCCCAGCATCCCTAACATTCAGTACTGGCTTTTTGTACATGTAGCTAAGCAGAAATTCACGTTCCTTTGTGAAGGAGAACAAGAACGATATGGAAATTGAAGTATTCAGTTATGTAAATACATCGTAAACAATATGATTCCCTGTACATAGTTGAACCCATCAAATTTCAATATCGTTGTTATTCCTTTAAAATATGTTCCTTTCATGTTGATTAATATGTTAAAACGCCACAGCCGTAATCGAGTCTTCCTATCCTTGCAACTAGGTTAATTGATATATGAGTCCATCACAATGACATTAACAGATCCCTCCTGATAATGACATGTCTCTTTCAAACAGATAAAATATCATTCTCAGCCAATTCTGCTTGTATTACTTCTAAATTATTACGAAGTGATATAAAATTGAGCTTTATTGATGAGTTGTTCGGAACAAAACGTTACACCAGGGTAATGATTTTACGAAGAACATAAATAAGTGTTTGTAAGTAAAAGAAGCAAATATATATTAAATAGCAAACATATCTGTTACAGTGAGGGTAAAGCTGTTAGTTTAAAGATCCTTTTTAAAAAGATAGACCAACCTTCTACACTAGTCTCTCAAACAACCTGGCACCGGCAGCTGGAAAAGTTTACCTCAGTAGTGTATACAGCGCTTGTTGTGTATATAACATAGTATTACATAAAGTCAACTTTTCGATGTTGAACTATTATTGTATTGTCATTTTGGACATATACCAGTAGGAAGAACTGTATCTGTAATCGGGAGACCTATTTTGGATCTTTATATTTCTCACTCATTCTCACCACCTTTATTCCCAAACGCCTTGAATGAAAATACGTCACTTTGGCTTTAACATTGCGCGTTTGCCCAGGTGAGGAAGTCAATGTGTTCTGTTCCCAGGCCGGGACATACCAATGTCCTTAGAAATGGTAGTTGTTAATCCCTACTTAGCGTTCAGCATTTAGGGAAATGGCAACAACTGGTTCAGCCGTTGTCAGTGTTATGTGACAGGGTGGACTGCTGTGTTGGGTGCCTTCGGCAAGGTATTTCAGTGAGAGAGTACGAATCTAATGCCGGCTTTATAGTACTATTGCAAGGAGGAAAGTACACCAATATGGCTTGTCTCCGCCACGCATATATACATGCACACTTTCACAACACACATTTAAGCATAGACGTTAAACAAAACAAATAATAAACAAATATTTATAGTGTATATTGTTTAATTTCAATGTTTTCTTTCGCGTATTCTGACATTGTGACGTCACAACGTACATGGCTTGTGTAACCGTCTCCCATCCTATTTAATCAATGATTACTGAAGGAAACACACACACACACACACACTCACAAACACGTATCCCAAACTGAAAAAAAATAACATTAACAGACGTATGAAATCAAAACGTTAAAAAGAAGAATGACCTCTCGCACCATAATATTAAGGAAGATGTTTATTTATTGGAATAATCAAAAGCAAATTAGCTTCCATTTTAAATGTAATCGACAAGAATATTGAGTGACACTATCAGAACTCCTGTACACACACCCCGTTTCTGTGAACTGTAAGAACCGGGTATAGTGTCTCGCTTACTTCCGCTGTCTTACAGGTTTCGTCAAAAGCTCTGCTAAGTTTGGAACGCGTTGATTGGTGACGTTTCTCAGACAGAAAGTAACATGGGATCATCTAGTTTATAACCAAAATAAACGTCAATATCTACACACTGGCAAACAACAGTGGAATCGCTGTAAGGGGACACCAGACTTCCGGCAACACTGATATAACCATAAACATGAAGTTAAGAATAATGTGTAACAAGGAAAACAGCGAATGTTGAACATGTTCTGTACTTATAAAAACACCATTCGTTTTGAGGTTTTTGAAGTAAAACCAATTTTCATGATGTAATACTTACCATAACTTTAGTATGTAGTTAGTATGCATATACAATACCTACACCCAACTTTGTAGCCCAAAAACAAAAGATTCAAATATCCCTACCTCCCTACCGTGACGTAACCTCTATCTCGATGACAGAGCCACGGAGTGATCTCCCTTCCTCAAACCCCCTTTTATGGAGCCTAAAGGCAGCCAGGATGAGGAGGCAAGGGGAGGAATACAGGGTGGGACTCCATAAAGTTATGGTAAGTATTACATCATGAAAATTGGTTTTACTTCAAAAACCTCAATTTCATTTCAGTAATAATTACCATAACTTTAGTATGCGAATTCGTCTTACCGTAGTGGAGGCTTCGAATCCAGGCAGACCAGGCTGACGGAACAAACTCGAGACATGCTCAAGGTAGGGAAAAGGTTCAAGGAACCCCCCTAATAAAGCCCCGAAAGTAATTAAAAAATGGAAAACCTCCCCGTGAAACGAGCAGGTGTACCACCGTGGTGCCTGATAGCATACTATTTAAAATCACTGAATTACTGTGGAGGAACAGCCACAGACTGTGCAACCACCACCGGTCCAAGGGAATACAATCCATCAGAATGAGAGGCCAAGGACCGGAGATAAAAATCCGTGAAGGTAGTCTGTCCGCGCCAGAAAGCTGCGGACATGACCTCCTGAAAGGGGGACCCATTGAGGAGGGCCCATGACGCAGCAAGGGCCCTGATCTCATGAGCTCTCACCTTATACAACGCCCGAACCTGATCATCCGAGTGGTCGTAACCGTACTTGATGACCTGACAGATCCATCTAGACACTGACTGAGAAGAGATATCCTGTTGACCCTGCTTAATGGGCAAAAACAGACGAGATCGAGGACCTCGCCCCCCCCTGGTTTTATCGAGGTAAAACCTAAGCGCCCGACAGGGACAGAGCAACCTATCCCGTTCCTCAGCTCCAACGAAGGCAGTCAAAGACGGAATCTTAATCGGATCGGGCGAGAAGCCAGGAACCTGATTCTTAGCCATAAAGGCAGGATCAGTGAGAAGGGTAACGGCAGAGTAATTCCTGGACCATCGGAGGCAAGAGGGGTGAGAAGACAAGGCATGAATCTCACTCCTCCTTCGACCTGAGGCCAGGGCAACAAGGAATACCACCTTGTAAGTAACAAACTTCAAGGAGGCAGACGCTAAAGGCTCATAAGGTGCCCGCATCAGCGATTCGAGCACCAGTGGCAAATTCCACTGCGGAGCCAACTGCCGGACCCTAGGCCTGTCCAACCCAAACCCCCTAATCAAGGCAGAAAGAGAGGAGGACGAGCCTACCTCCGACCTACCATGAACAGAGAGAACACTAGCAATGGCCGTGCGATAACCAGCGATAGTGCCAGGGGCAAGATTGCGGTCCCTAAACAGCCAAAGAAGGAAGTCCGCAATCACCTGGACAGTAGCCTTGATCGGATCAACCTTCCTGCCGACACACCAATCACAGTAAATCTTCCATCGTGACTGGTAGACGGCAGATGAGGAAGCCCTAATTGATCGAGCGATGCGATCTGACACGTCCCTAGAAAAGCCCGCCTGAGCGAGGCCTCCTGAGATAGCTTCCACGCGTGAAGGTGGAGGATCTCCGGACGAGAGTGCATCGTCCTGGAACGAGGCTGGCGAAGGAGGTTCGCTCTGAGAGGAAGAGCCAGGGGCTCTTCCACCAGAAGCGACAAAAGCTCCGGAAACCAAGGCTGCCTCGGCCACAGGGGCGCTATCAGGAGGAGGGAACACTGATGCTCCCGAAACTTCTGCAGCACCCTGCCCACCATGTTGAAGGGTGGGAATGCATATGCATGCATTCCCTCCCAATCCAGAGACAGAGCGTCCACGGCCCAAGCCCTTGGATCTGGTACCGGAGAGACAAACGTTGGCAACTGATTGTTCAGTGAAGTGGCGAACAGGTCTATGTGAGGCCTGTCCCACACCTGACAAATTCCCACGAAAATCGAGGGATTCAGTTGCCACTCTGTCAAAACCGGCTGGCGGCGCCTGGAAAGAGTATCCGCCAGAACATTCAACCTGCCTGGCAGATGCTTGACACAAATTGTCAACTGCATTTCCTGACATAGAAGCAGAATGCGGATAGCGAGGGCACACAGGGTGTGAGACCTGGTTCCCCCCTGTCTCTCCAGATACGCGACAACCGTAGTGTTGTCCGTAGCCACACAAACCACCTTGGAATGCAGGATCTCCCGAAAAGACTGCAGAGCCAACAGAACAGCCCTCATCTCGAGCACATTGCTGTGCTCCGAGAGCTGTTCCCCAGACCACTCCCCCGACTGGCAACGCCCGTCGAGATAAGCTCCCCACCCTGTCATGGATGCATCCGTGTACAGGGTCATAGTGGGAACTGGCTTGGACAAAGGAACCCCTCGGAGAACATTGTCCTGATGAGTCCACCAGCGTGCGTACTCCTTGACCGACTGGTTCAGAGGAAGCAAGGCTTCCCAATCCCTTGAAGAAGGGACCCAGTTGGCAAGGAGAAACATCTGGAGAGGCCTGATGTGAAGTCTCCCTAAGGGGACCACATCGGCCAGGGCGTTGAGATATCCCAGAAAACTGAGAAACCAACGTACCTGGACTTGAGACCGGCCGATAAAGGTCAGAGCAAAAGCCCTGGCCTTCTCGAACTTCTCCATCGGTGGAAGGGCGATGCCCTGAACCGTATTGAAACGGTTCCCCAGAAAAACAAAATCCTGAGATGGGGAAACCTCCGACTTTTCTCTGGAAGGAATGAAGCCGACCTTGAGTAAGAGTTTCAGAACCAACCGGGTGACCTGTACCAGAGACTCTCTCACTAGGTGGAGCATGAGGGAGTCGTCGAAATAGATGTGAACATCTATTCCTCGAGAGTGCAGGAATCCCACGACCACCTGCAGCAGCTTGGTGAAAACCAAAGGTGCAGTCGTGAGCCCGAACGGCATGGCCCGGAACTGGAAGACCTTTCCGTTGCAAGTAAAACGGAGGTACTTCCGTGCCGACTTCTTGATGGGGATGTGGAAGTAGGCGTCCTTTAGATCTACTGAAGTCGCCCACATTCCCTCTCTCACGGAGGCGATAATACCCCGAGGAGTCTCCATCTTGAAGTGAGGAGAATCTACGTGCTTGTTGAAGGCACTTAGATCTATGATGGGACGCCACGCCCCGGACTTCTTCCGAACCAGAAACATTCTGGAGTAGAACCCGGGAGTGCATCCCGACATAGGAACCTCCTCGACCGCGCCCTTGGAAAGCATGGTCCTTACTTCCTCCTGGAGCGCCAGAGCCTTTTCCGGATCCCCCGGTGGAGGAAAAAAGATTGGCTCTGACGCTAAGGGCGGATCCCGCACTAGCGGAATGCCTAACCCCTCCTTGATCACAGACAAGGTCCATGCGTCTTCCGTAATTTCCTTCCACTCTGGAAGGAAAGCAGAAAGACGACCCCCCACAGGAAGATCTGGTCGAGGCAGATCGAGACCTTGCCAGGCAAGAGAATCGTCTGCTGACCCGAAGCCTAATCCTGCGGGAGAAGGACCTAAGCTTGAGCCGAGAGGACTGCATTCCTCCCGGCCAAACTCGTCGTCTGACACGACCAAGGAGGGAAGAAAAGAGTCAGGAACCCTTCTTCTTACCCCCAGGAGGGTTCTTACCCTTCTTACCCTTCCATTTGTTGCCCTTGAAGGGAGGCTTATACTTGGGCTGCGCAGAGGACTGCGAAGCCGAAGGTTTAGCCTTCTTCTTAGGAGGCGCTGACCCCTGCGAGGTACTGGCCTTCTCAGCCTGAATCCTCTTCACCAGAAGTGCAGAGGCGACCGAGTCCTCCTTCAAATCCTTCTGAACAGAAGGAAGGGCCCCTCCAAAAAGAGTGGACCCTGAGAAGGGGGCAGTCAACAGTCTGGAACGGTAAGGCTCATCGACCGGGCGATTTTTCAAAACTGAAAACCGCCTAGCCAACAAGACATTGACGAGGGATGACACCTGTAAAGCTGCCAGCGCTCTCAATGCCCCGTTCAGGGCAGAGGTCACTCTGTCCTGGATGTCGGCCTGCTCTGTCTCGGTAATCCGACCCTCAGGCAAGTCGGATACCCTATATAGACAAACCGTCAAGTAGTCTATATACGACAGAATCTGGATGGAGAGACGCAGCAGTCTCTCCATCTTGTGGTGTTCTTTGGGACCGAACACCACCTGGTCCACCGATTTACCGGGCCAAGCTGCAAGTTCCCTCGATTCCAGCTTAGCTGGTTGAGGGGCAAGCAGACCATCATGTGTGGCATAGTCAGTGGCGTGCACCTCTGACAAATCGCCAACACTGAGCTGCAACCCAGCATACCCAGGACTACGGGTTGAAGAAGAATTCTTCCCTAAAACCCGAGACTGGGCGGTGGCCAGAGCTGAAGACACAATGGTGCCTTCTGGCAGAGAGCGGTCCGACCGAGCGGACACCCGAGGAGCCACCAAAGAACCCAAAAGGGTGGTGGACTCGGGGACAGATGATGCCGAAGGTGGTGGGCAAACCTCCTCCCCAAGAATCCGGGAAACGTCAGCCCTAAGGCCCCGCATACCGGATAACACATGCTGGGCCTCAACCTCAGCAGCCTCAGGGTCTCCCTCATCCTGGAAGTCCTCCTCTGAGGGCAAGCCCTCCTGAGGACTGTCGTCAGACGACTCGGAAAGACCAGCGTCTATATCCGAACAACCAGGTGAAAGATGAACAACATCATTGTCCTCTGCCATACCCGCGCCCTCAACGTCCATAGCCTCCACACCATCCAGACCAGAAGCCTGGGGCGGAGGAAATGGGCCAGCCAGAGGGGCCAACCCGAGAGAAGGCTCCCCGTACCGGCGTTTAGGTGCAGTGCGCCTAACGGCCGTGGCTGTAGGTTTAGGCTTAGTAGCCAAAACCCTACCCTTGGACCCAGAGACCAACGAGCCTGCCCGAGAGGCAGAAGTCCTAAAGGTCCGACACACCTTCTTAGGACCGGCCGATAAGGCCCCCGAAGTAGCAGAAAGTTGGGGGGGGTCAACAGAACTGCTAACACGTCTCCGCGAGGGAGAGACCAAACCCCAAGGATTCCATGACGGAAATGCCATGGGGTTAAACCCATATCCCGGAGGATAGGGGAAAGGTCCCGCGGGCTGGGAGTGACCCCAGAACTGGCCAAACTGGCCTGCCTGAGACTGGGGCTGGCCAACTTGCCCAAAGGGCGAAGGTGGACCGCCACTCCCTCCAGGTGGAAACCCGGACATGTACGGGCTATGCTAACACGTCTCCGCGAGGGAGAGACCAAACCCCAAGGATTCCATGACGGAAATGCCATGGGGTTAAACCCATATCCCGGAGGATAGGGGAAAGGTCCCGCGGGCTGGGAGTGACCCCAGAACTGGCCAAACTGGCCTGCCTGAGACTGGGGCTGGCCAACTTGCCCAAAGGGCGAAGGTGGACCGCCACTCCCTCCAGGTGGAAACCCGGACATGTACGGGCTAAGCCCGTAACTGCCGGGATGCTGCCGCAACCCAAAACCATCCGCAGGCTGGTAAGGGCGGCCCAAGGATGGTTGCCCGCAGGCACCCGTATACCCTAAGCCAGGGGAAAACGGAGGCCGGAAATCGGCCCCCTGTCTAGCAAACCCAACCCCTGGGGGGAAACCCCCCCAGGTTCCCAGAAGATTTAAACTCGGGACCGGACCTAATAGGACCGGGTCCGGGTAACTGACCGGGAGGGTATGCCTGACCAGCATTGATGCCGGGATTAGTGAGCTGCGCGTCACTAATCCCGGTAGACACAGACAATCCCGAAAGAAAGTCTGTTGTCACACCAGGACCTGAACCCGAAAGAACAGGCCCGGCACCAAGACTGTCCCCAACGACAGCACCACCTGGAATGCCGGGATCACTGACAGAGTCAGTGACCGGCGGCCGGTAGTCCCTACCCGAAGGCAAGCGCGAAAGCTTACGGGCGTTCCCGGCCAATTCGACCCTTGGCTGTGCCAAGCCAGGGTCAGGCTGCCCCTCCCCTACTCCAGGGAGTTCCTGGACAGGAAGGGCCACCCCCTGCTCACGAGAGGGACTTGCCGAAGCAAGACCCCCCGAGACAGGAACAGAGACAGTACCACCAGACCCCAGAGAGCTGGTGGCACGACCCCTACCTCTCTGCTTCCCTCGCTTACCGGAAGAAACAGACGAATCTGTCTTACGGTAAGTTGAGGGTAGCTTTGGAACAATGAAGTCCTTGCCCTGAGATTTTGACTGTGAACAAAGTTCACAAGGCGAAACCTCACTGCAAGGACGACACCTGGGACAGGCATCATGAGGGTCCCGTTCCACAAAGAAATGGGAACACCCATGAGCACTACCTCGTCGCTGTCCCGACCGAGACATACCCTCCAAAGCGAACGTAAACAAAAAATTTACAAGCAGATAAAACGGGAAAATAAGG
>NW_018405437.1:31765-66781 GCF_002113885.1 Mizuhopecten yessoensis
AAGGCACACAAACTGCGCAAAAATATGAGTTGACACTCAAACCAAACCGACAAAACAAAGTTTTGAATTGGAGCAAGCTCCGTGCGTCAGCATGCAGCAGGCGCCATAAAAGGAAGAGGAAGGGAGATCACTCCGTGGCTCTGTCATCGAGATAGAGGTTACGTCACGGTAGGGAGGTAGGGATATTTGAATCTTTTGTTTTTGGGCTACAAAGATTGGTGTAGGTATTGTATATGCATACTAACTACATACTAAAGTTATGGTAATTATTACTGAAATGAAAGTTGTTAACAAAGTCTGAACTTATATAATGTAGTAGAAAATATACTAAATTAAACACAAAATCACAATATATTTCATGTTTATAATACTCTGGAATTTCAGCATTTGTTATTCAAAATTGAAAGTAAGAAATGTATTACGTTATGCCCTTTATTCGTACAATATTCGGTATTCAATATCGATATTAAAATACCTGATTTGGGTCCCCAAATCTCGTACTTTGACATATGTGTGTTTTGGAAAAAAATCGCTAATGATAGAAATATTGTTTTCATATGGTTTACTTAGAAAACAGTGGAATTTGAGAATGCATTCTTATAAATTGTACGCAAGAGGTTTTTCTATATTGTGCACAAAAAATACATAAAAAACCCAATCTATTCTCAAACCGGAAATTCCCATACTTTGTGGATTGAATATATTTGTTTTCTACTTTCCTCGGAATAATAAAATGCTTTTGTACATTTGTTTCCCAAAGAACAGATCACAAAATCTAATTTTAGGTTATACATGTATCACATTGCAGTGGACGCACTTACACAAAGACGGAAACTCAAAAGAGAAGAAACACAAGAATAGAAGTGAAAACAAGAGGTTCAGAGGGTACGCTTACCTGGACCAGTTACATGTGATAGTTACTTGTAAGAACTCTGTAACATTTTCTTTGATCCACAAGTTTGTTTTATAAAAAGATCAAAAGTCTTTTCACCTCAAATTTGTCTCTTTGACAATTACCCCTTCAGTCTTGCAACTAGGTTGTGAATGGTTTTGCTAAAAAAAGGGCTTAAGCATCAAAACTATTTTATAGGCCTTTAAGGTAATGACACTCTAAGTTTTAAATGTTTGCCATAACGTTAACCTCGAGTGTAGGTTAAGTCAGTGATTTTATTTTTGTGTACACTGTTCAACCAGTTTAACAAGTCAGACTCTGTAACAACATTGTATTTTAGGAACAGTTTGTTTGTTCTGCAGGACCTGGTAATAGATAAAAGTAATTTGTCTTATTTGAGAAAGTCGTTGTTGGATTGTCTTGAGCTAACATCTACCAAGCCACGAAACGTCACAAGTCTGAACATTACAACCGCTCTATATACATGATGCCCTTTAAGTGGGTAATGTTTCTGTGGTCAAAGTCATATAAACCTAAAAACAAATCTAAGTAACACCATACAGCAAATCTCGATGAACCCTTACAACAACTCTTAGTGAAATATAACAGCAAAACTATGTGCAATCGAACAGCAAAACTATGTGGACCCTTAGAAAGAATCTTAGTGAACCTTTACAGCAAGTCTCTGTGAAATCTTACTGAAAAGTTATATGAAATCTAACGTCAAAACAAGATAGAATCCTAGTGAACACTAACACAACACTAAGAGCAAATTCTTAGTGAGCCCTTCCAGCAACTCTTTCCAATAAAAGGCACCGCTAGCTATGTGATCATTATGTATATGGGAGTGCATGTGCTTGGCTTCGTAGTCGTGTAGTATGTTTAGCGCTATTTGTCTGGCCGCTGTATATAATGTGTATTTGTGTGAAATCGATCACAACTACACGTTAAGCTTTTCCGACCAAGGTGATACGACAGATTGAGAGGATGAGCCTTACGAAAGAAAACCACAATAAAACAGGATTCTGTAGATAAAAGCGATCCGACTACACGATTTCTCGATTGCTTTCCTAGTTACGACAATTGTTTCTCAGCACCTGTCAATGCTATCCGTGACAGCTACTAACGTTACTGTTCCCTTTAAAGGTTAACCAGTGTATAAAGCACGAAAAACGTCCAAGTGCATAGCACGGCGCGGACCGAAATGAAACATTACGACACTGTGGAACGGAACTCGGCATGCTAAGTCGTCTGTTCATAACACTGTTACTCTAATTAAGGAGAAGGGTGAACTGCACACCACTATCAACTTTTTTTGTGAATAATTAATTTGAATTTATTAAATTACAGATCAAAGTAATGATTATTCCTAAAATACAATATACTTGTGACGATTGTATCGGCCCCTTTGTTGATTTATGAGACGTAAGTGACCGCATGCGACTTAATCCTAGAAGTAAACAAAACAGAATACAAATTCTGCTTTCACTCTTAACAGGCAATTTTTTATAACTTTCCTAATGGTATGTAGCGATTGACCAATAGCGATATTGTTTTCTTAAAAACTACTTTCCCCCTAAATGAGTCGTAACAAATAAAACATACTCTTGGCGACAGCTTAGCAGTTGGGCTAAGACAGGGTTTCGAATTAAAATCATTCATTCAAACTTTTTTTTTATTAACATTAACTAGTCAAAGGGATGGGGCACAAGTTCTTACAACTTGCTAGGCCCTCTCCCAAATATTCATATTTTAATCAAAGAAGGATATGGCTGCTACTAATGATTCTTAATTGAAGCTATTCTGGTAACTATTTTATTCAAATAGGAGTACGAATATATTAAAAAATTGGTTTAATACTTAAGGTTCCTTAGGTGGTTACAAACAAGTGTTGTTATTTTCAGATTTTCATGATTCTCACATGATTTGTTATATGAATAAATAATGTAGACCTTCATTTAACTTTTCAATGATGTTGTATGTATAAAATATTCTTAAAAAAACTCATTTGTCCTGCCATCATGATGTTCAAACCGTACCTAAATTGGTTGGAGGGCTATCAAACCTCTTTAACAAAATAACGTAGATTTTTATACAAGGTCATCATGGATAAAGTCTTATGTCCTTTTTTAGCCAGGGGTTTGGGTGGATGAACGGCTATTAAGTTGTTTAAATTATAACCTTCACATCTATCAGTGATAAGGGGAACGCGCTGTTTTCTGGAGGTGAGGCCATCATCGACTGAGACAAACGAACACTCTCATATTGTGCTTGATTTACAAATAAATTCCCCACGCAAAAATATGGGGGATTTTTTAAACACGGTTTATACCTTAACATTCTCTAATGCATTACATGATACGCTGTTTCTGTCAAAATTTCTTATCAAAACTAAATAACAGTTCAAAATAGAAAAAAACTCGGATGAAAACAAGTGTCTGATAGATATAAATAATTTGATAAATGCTATTTTTGAAACACACAAAATGTCTAGGTAAGTCGTATATTTGGTTTCGTTTGTGGGGTCCATCCGAGTCTTTGATTACTCGTCTGGTGTAAATTCACATATAACCGCCAGTGCTTAAAACAATCCTTGCGAACGGTGAAGCTCTCGGTAAAGTTATTGCTTACTTTGGTGTTGTTTATATGGCAGTAGACTGAGAACTTAATTGCATGACAAATTGGCGGGAACGTTACTGAATTTGGTGCAGCTTCCATCATCATGACGAAAATTGGGATCGTGAGGTTAACGTCATTAAAATAAAATGATGTTTTCCTGTGTACTTGTGTATAGACTCCAACAATTGGTGCCGTACAAATAAACTCGTCCTCTCGTTCCCCTACCACACAAAGCTTTGTCATGGGGAGGTCCCGTTCAACACAATAATTCCCTCAGTCCCATATAGCTTCCACGCAACGCTTTGTCCTAACGAGGTCCCGTACAATACAATAAACCCTTCAGTACCCTACCAAACAACGCATTATCCTAAAGATGTCCCGTAAAATACAATAAACCCCGCAGTACCCTACCAAACAACGCATTGTCCTAAAGATGTCCCGTACAATACAATAAACTCCTCAGTACCCTACCAAACAACGCATTGTCCTAAAGATGTCCCGTACAATACAATAAATCCCTCTGTCCTCTACCACACAATGCTTTGTCCTAACGAGGTCCCGTACAATAAAATAAATCCCTTAGTCCCCTACCAAACATCACTTTGTCCAAACGAGGTCCCGTACAATAAAATAAATCCCCTAGTCCCTTACCAAACATCACTTTGTCCAAACGAGGTCCCGTACAATAAAATAAATCCCTTAGTTCCCTACCAAACATCACTTTGTCCAAACGAGGTCCCGTACAATACAATAGACCGCTCAGTTCACTACCACACAACGCTTTGTCCTTACGGGGTCCCGTACAATACAATAGACCACTCAGTCACCTACATGTACCACACACAGCTTTGCCCTCACAAGGTCCTTGACAATAAACTCGCCGTCCATTTCCACTAACAAACATAACTTTGTCCTAAAGAGGTCCCGAACAATACAATAAACCTCTCAGTCCCCTACCAAGCAACGCATTCTCCTAAAGATGTCCCGTAAAATACAATAAACCCCTCAGTACCCTACCACACAACGCTTTGTCCTAACGAGGTCCCGTACAATTCAATAGACCACTCATTCCCCTTACACACAACGCTTTGTCCTAACGAGGTCCCGTACAATACAATAAACCCTGCAGTCCCCTTCCAAACAAGGCTTTGTCCTCACAAGGTCCTGTACAATAAAACTCGCCCTCCCCTTCCCCTACCAAACAAGGCTTTGTCCTCACAAGGTCCCGTGCCAGTTACCCGACTGTTCTTTCCAATTAACACACCGCTTTGTCTTAACGAACGGGTAGCCCGCACAATGAAATAAATAGATACCTCAGTACCCTACCACAAAACGCTTTATTCTCAAGATGTGCCGTGCAATAAACTTGACTTTTCCTTCTGTTACACACAGCGCATTGTTCTCACAAGGTCCTGTACAATAAACTCATTCCCTTACCATACAACGCATTATCTTAACAAGGTCCCGACAATAAGTTCGACCTCCTTCCCCTACACACAATGCCTTGTCTTCTCGAGGTTCCACAAAGTTGTCCTCACCTGGCTAGTGCCGTCGATGAACCAAATACGCAAACCTTTTCTTATTTTCCTAGTAGTCTTAAATAGAGTGTGTTTAAATGTTTATCTGTTCACATTTTCCCCTGGTTATATCGATTTTGACGTATTCTTTCGAATATTTTCTCCTCATCACCACTATGTCAGGATTTTGTACACACGTAGCGACTATGACAAAATGCATGACGATAGCTTGATAAATGTTGATGATCGAAATTAAAAATAGTAGCTGTAACGGATTGTTTCCTGATCTCCTTTGTATGTCCTTTAATTCTATGTTTTTCTAGTTCAGCCTTCTGTTTGACCTAGACAAATTGTTTAAGGAAATAAATATTGACGTGTTTTTCATTGTGTTTGACTTATATGAAATGTATTGAAAATGGACAGAAATAACCCGTCAATACGGTTCAGTCAAAAATAGAATATTCGTTCTATCAAAATTCCTTTAGAAGTAAATCGAGTCAGTATTTACACGTATCAGAGCATCGACGCCGTCATTTAACTCAATACTAATTATGGGGCGTTGTAATGACGGCTTCGAAGCTAGAGATGTCATTTGAATTTTCTCTTCCTGTGAATCAGATCTCCGCACTTTAACATTAAGGATGCCTTGGGTTCCAGTATCTCATGTCTCATTACACAGCAATATCCTAACCAGACCGCGCTACTACAGTTGTAACCCTTTTAACGAAACCCGTTGAAATGTTGTAATTTGACCAAAAAGGAAGTTGCAATAAATATTATTGAATCCTCTGCAATTGAAACTGTTTCAATTATCTCAATGTGCCTTGGGCCCTCATATTTGTTTTGACGAATTGAATTTACTTATCATTAAACAAAGTACATGACAACCTGTGCAAAAAAATCAATAACCAACCGTTCTTCTGATATTTTTGTTTTAAATAGCATCATTCCCAGACCTTTAAATTACCCATTAAGAGAATTGTTACCGTTGCAGACTGTTATTACTACGAATGTGTAGATTCTAGTGAAGTGCACCGAGTCGTTAAGTCGTTACAACAATGTAGCTGGGATATATGTGTTTGTTGTTGGCGGGTTTTCCCACAACAACCACATAAACCCTGTAATGGCAACGATATCATTATTATTTTTCCGCGTAGAAGGAAGTTTATAAGATTATTGATCAATCCAAAACCAGTAGTTATATTTTACACGTACCGGGGCGACAAAACCCATATATCATGAATATGCAGTATGTTCTTCATCATTCTTCACACGCGCCACCACTGATTGGAACAACCTCCTAGAAGATCTGGTCAAAAGATCCGACTTAAAAATCTTTTAAAACTCGATCATCGACAATTTTAATCCCAAGCGCACACCATTTATTTGGAATCGAGGTCTTCCAGAATTATACAGATACAGATCAACAAGCAATAGCTGTTTTGTTTTCTCAGGTTTGTGCCAGGCAATAAATGATGTACATAAAGTATGTTTTACAGATATGAAGGCTATAACGTTTGGCTATGTTTCGCCATTCCGACCCCGTTATTAACAACTATATCAATTAGCAAAGGCCATGCTACAATTATTTTAATCAGATTAAATTTAGATTTAAACAAATTTGATTGACTTTGAATGTGTCAATTTGATAGGACATCAGGCCTGGCCTATTTAAGTCCTTTGCAACCTTATTTACAAACATTACTTATACTGTAAAGTAATAATCCAAATAAACAGTGTATGGGAGATAGCTCCCATGTAACTTGTGGAATATATATGTTTTTTTACTCTCAATAATCATTTTCCGTTTTTGTTTGGTATATTAACAATTAAATAAATCATGTGTATTTGTTGAATAACCCATCCTGCATGAAATCAAAGGGATACAGGCCCAAAGTCCTCGTATATAAACACATTGGTCACCCACCAATTGGATAGATAGGATTACAGAAGTAACCAAGAAATTCATTTTTGTAGAATTTCAGAAAATGTTATGGATTCATAAGGGAAAATGTAGTTACCTTTATGTATTTATTGGAGTTGATTCTCTAAAAATGTAGCTTATGAATCGCTGTAGAATAATCATGTAACTATAGAATAATTAGAAAGGGATTTAGAGTAAGTAATCATAATTTCCATCCAGTCCTGTCAGAATACCAGAGGTGTTGTGAAGATAGATATTATGTATACAAAATGTATATACACCATTTTAATATCTATCTATAAATATATATATGGGTCAAAGAAGTAATATAGACGGTAAAATCCCATATAACACTGGATCCTAATGGAGGTATGTCCGTAGGATACGAATTACTTAAAATAGTATATGGGGCAAAGAAGTAATTCCAACAATGTGGACAAGTTTAGGTTGTCAAATTTTCCGAGCGATCCGCTCCTTTATCAAGACACAGTGAAACAGAACAGCCAGATTCCCAAATGCACATGTTCTACGTTTTTGATATCTCTCATTGGCTCACTTTATATGACAGTGCATCTTGCGCAAGAATAGGTCCTCTACATCAGCGTTCCTTTGCCGCAATGCTCTCAGCGTAATTGCTGCCTTCGGCTGTCTTTAGCCGAGGGGACTATTGGTTTTATATAATAGCTATATTTTAAATTATAGTATATCAATTTTATCTTCTTGTAATATGATGTATATGTACATATAACTGTTCTGTTTCACTGTGTCTTGATAAAGGAGCGAATCGCTCCGAAAATTTGACAACCTAAACTTGTCCACACTGTTGGAATTACTTCTTTGCCCCATATACATTGTAAATATATATATAATATACACTATAGATATTAACTTAACTTTCAATGAAAAGTTTGGGTGTGAGCGAGATAGCATATCAAATTTATTAGTTTGACGAATATAGGCAGATATATTTTATAAAATGTATTTGTTAGTATCAGTGCAGCATATTATGCACCCATTTAATAGAGTTTTTAGATTAAAATGATGATGGTTATCAGTTATACCAAAGTGGGAAATATTTTGTACTAATTGCATTAATGGTATTAAAGAGTGGGCATTCAAATATAAAATGAAACACATTTTCATTGTCATATCCACATCTACATGCTGATGTGTCATTCAGATGATCCATAAACAAATTCTTATTGAGGTTGCTAGCACGATTTCTTAACTGACAAATTGTCGTATTTAATTGTTTTTGCTCACGGTATCTAAATGTGCTAGCAAATTCTAGTGTGTTATTTACATGATCAGAATTGATGATATGTTTAAATTGTAGTAGAGAAGTAGCGTTTAAAATCCCCGCAGAAAGAAGGTTGAATTATCTACATGCTGAGGAAAAAATATGTTGAAGCGATTTTCAGTTTTAAAAAGTGGGGGATTGAAAATACGTCTATTTCTTAGTGAATAGCTTACATTTATATTATCGTAAAGGAATGGTTCATTGATGTCTTCTTCGTACTTAGGCGATTTATTATATAAAATTTTGAACATAAGGACAAATTGATGTTTTTTCCACTTTTTGTTTTGGTTACTACAGTTGTCTCATACTACATCCCCATATTCAAGTATTGGTCTAACAAGAGAGTTATATATTGTTGTGATACTTTTTCTATCCAATCTGTGTTTCAACATTTCCAATGTATTCATTAGCTAGCCCATAAATACTGCTTATATGATATGCAAATTTATCATTTGGTTCCTTTTCCCTTGAGAATATTACAGATTCAGTGTTCAGCTAATTAATTTTGTTTGCCCATGCATAAATAGAATTTAGATCACTGGTTAATTTCACTGCAATTGAATTTTTATTGTTGTCTATTACATCATACAAAATGTACTTAGAAGTATCATCAGCAAAATGTTTTATTTTACTTTTTACACATTCTGTTATATCATTAATATAGATTAAAAAAAGAAATGGACCAAGGACCGAGTCTTGGGGTACACCGGCTTCTACATGCTTAAAAGTTTAAGTAAACTTTCTATTGATATTCTCTGTTTTCTAGTAGAAAGTTAATTATGAATCATTGCAATATTTTCTCTTTTGTGCTATATGATTCCAATTTAAAGAGTAGACCTTCACGCCAAACTCTATCAAACGCCTAACAAACATCACAAAATACAAATCTGATTTCATTATTTTGATCTAAGTTATTTATTAGAGAGTCGTATATAGATAATAACTGGTTCACTGTTGATAAGAAGCCCGATTAGTGATTCGTTATGATATCACATTTTTTCATGTAATTGAACATCACTATATCTAAATACAATTTTTTCAACAATTTTGTTAACATTATGTTATAGATACTGACAGGATCGCGTTCACATGTTTAGATGATAACATTGGAGGGCGTTACCCTTAAAGCCTTATCCCCCCCCCCCTCCAAATTGTTAGTAAAATAAAATGTATTATTATAATATGCTACTCTTGTAATGTGTTTTGCAAAACAAAAACAAAAACAAAAAACCCCACAAACAACAAAAAACAATGGTATGTGAATCGTACAGCTATCCGATTAGGAATTTTGATCTGTATCGATATTGTGTCAGTCACCATTGTTGCCGTTAAGTCTTCTCTTAATTCTTAACAAGAAAATCATGATGATGATACTAATCGAAAGACAATATGACACGGTCTTCACTTGACATCAACATCTATTTCTGATGTGAGATTTTACTCCAGAGCTCAGTTCTGGTGTGAGGTTTTACTCCAGAGCTCAGTTCTGGTGTGAGGTTTTACTCCAGAGCTCAGTTCTGGTGTGAGGTTTTACTCCAGAGCTCAGTCCTTGTGTGAGGTATTTTGGTGAACAGGTGGGTAATTCCGATTTAACCTTTCACGAATCGTTAAAGACTTTTTCACATTCCTTCGTGTGTTCGTAGAAGAGTGTGAACGGTAAGCGACATGGGAAAATCATGTAAGTACGTACACTCGGTTCAACTCATTGATCCAGTGGTAGCGTATTCAGCACATGTATGTGGTAGTATTGTTTGTACATTTGTATGTTGCATGGGCTACAATTATATGTGTATATATGAGACAGTTTGTTTTAACATTAAAGTGTATGTTTATAAGACATTAACAATGGTAAGGCAGATGGGGCAAGGTTACGTCGTTGCGGAACATATTCAGTACGGTGGTCTGTACTTATAAAATATCATATCGCAACCTTACAATTTGATACTTGCATTCGATGACTATCCGCCGTCATTTTAACATGGAGTAGTCATATCGCTCTTTAAAGGAGGTAAAAAAAGACAAACTAGATATAAATAATTATAGAGACATAACCTAAACAATTGTATTTCGAAAACTATTTGAAAAAGAGCTGCACAAAAGATTCCTTAAAGTATGCGAACAGATCAGTTTTCAACACAAGCTCCAACAAGGTTTGGGTTTAAATGGCGAAATCTGGCGTATTTTGTCGAATTCATTTAGAAACGTTACAGCTTGTGTATTATACGAAGGTAAGACAGGTCAATCGTATAAGGTCAAATAAGGAGTCGGTCAAGGTCGAACTCTGTCGTCTTGGATGTTTCTCGTGATGATCAACGATCTTATGTATCTGATATCGACTCCACTGACCTCGGTCTGCCTATTCATGATATTCATATTCCGCTTTAGCCGACGGTACAATTCTTATGTCTTACACGAAAAAAGGGTACATGTTCTCACAGAAATAGAGGCTACGTTACAAACTTTCGATGAGTTCGGTATGGCAATTTCACAATGGAAGAAAGAAATATAAAAGAATGTAAACTAGGTGAACCATTTGATTGGGTAACGTCAAAGGAATATGAGGGAATAATGTGTACTTCGAACTTAAATTGTTGTGACGAGGACATCAAACGTACACGTGTCAAAGAGAGGCAATGGAATAATTCGCTAATGAGTGTAGGATTTCATGAAGGTGTAATGAATCTACTAATAGTGCAATCGCGAACCTGTCACGGCGCGGAATTGTGGGGAAACCCAAACGCACAATCGTGCAAAGACCTTCGTATCGCTCAACGATATGCGGCTCGCAGTTGTCAAGGTTTCGGGAAAAGGTCACCTACACTCGTCACTACGAGTGTAATTGGACTATTTATCGTTTGAGGGGGGAGTTGAATTGAGAAAATTCATGTTTTGGAACACGTTGTGCTCGGCAAGCAATGCGTTTATCTGGAAGGCGCTATTCATTTTTCGGCTATGTGCATTCGTACATGTATTTGGTAGACACAGTCACAGACCTATAGGATTCGTGTATGACATATTTATGATTGCATCTAAGTTTGCCATATCATCAAATTTGTTTGATTACATCTTTGAGGGCTTCTGTCCCAATCGTGTGTCATGGAGAGCATTTGCTAGGCGGACAGTACACGATTTCTATCACCGGAAGTGGCTCCACGACGTAGAAACATCAAATGCTATGGATACGTATATGTCAGTACACAACGGATGAGGGCCGTATTCGTTGTGTACTGGCACATACCTATCCATATCATTTACAACGAATACGGCCCTCATCCGTTGTGATCCCTCAGTTTAGAATATCCTGGTTCTACGTGGAAAATAGGAGAACTTATCAAGTTGCCATACCGCTGAGACAGAAACAGTCATGTGTACATTGTGTGGAAAATGCATTGACAACATCTCAGTTCATTTTCTTGTACAGTGCCGCGGTCTCTTTACGAGTCGGGACCGATTGCTGGATTACCTAGTTAACTTTCTTGAGGTGACAGAACACGTTAACTGCGATTATTTAGAAGACAAACAAAAGTGTAATTTCATACTTGGCAGCAAAAAAGATATATGTCTCGATAAGACGAAAGATGGTCGGTTATGATGATGAACACTGCACATTTTGTAAATAATAATTTATGTAAAATGAATAATCTCCTTGTTAATATGTAAACATATACATATCCAAACGTTGATATGACTGTAACATCTCTACAATGAGGAAATAAAGAGTGTCTGTCTGTCTTTCTGTTGACATGACCTAATGTTGTAAGAATGGTGAAACATTTAAGTATGTAGACAACCAGTAGTACGTGTACAATAAAACATGTAACTATCACGTAGCTTGAAAATAAATGGTCACATGACTGTCAACGGGGGGCAACCAGAGATGTCTCCTCCGTGTGACAGTCATGTGACAGTCATGTGACCTTTTGAGCCCCGTTTTGCCAATACAAAATACGAAGGCTATTAACCACTGTGAGTTTGAGTTCGGACTTATTGCCTTTGCTAAATGTATTCATATTTTACAGCTTCTTTTTGCAATGTGCCTGACATTAAAAACACAAACCACATGCAACTCTGTTGTCATTTCTGGTGACGGAATTATACTAGACGGGACTATATCACCCACTTTCGATAACATACTGATGGCATATACATCTCACATCTGTCCGGTAGTTAATGTCATTTTATTAAAAAAAACTTGATCGAAAACAAGTTAACAATACAATCTAATTTTCATGGATGTTTGTCGGAAGATTTGGAACTAAATTTTACTCATCGGACTTTCATGCTACAAGTCAATAATACTATGAGCCTTTGTTTATTGATTATTCAGAAAGTCGATTACATTTTTTCACAGCATACTTCTTAGACCTTAAATGTGGCCGAAGGTTATTCATTTGAACAAATCTGAGAGTCATTTTATCCCAGGAAACAAATGGCAAAAGAGCATGACCCTTTTGTCTCTTTGTTATTCAAATAAGGTGTTTGAATATTAAAACATATTGGACCCCGTGACCTTGAAAATCGGTCAATGTCATTCACTTGGCAAAACATTATATCCCCTCATCCAAGCATTGTACAAGCATGTATCCAGGTCTTTCGACTTATTTGTCGTTCACAATGTCCTAGAAAGTGAATCAATGTCATCCATTTGAACCAACTCAATAACACATCACCAAGACATGTTACTGGCAAGATACGAGATTAAAGGTGTCAGGTCGTTTCGCCCTATAATATTTTAAGGGCGAAAAATTTAGTCGTGTTTAGTTATGTATAGGTAATTCAGTCATATTTGAAGTTTTCGAAAGTCTCCCGTAGCCTTTGTTGTCATTAGACTCGTAAGATTCGTACGTAGTCCATTAAATTGGACATTGGGGGTTCAGCTTTTACCGAAAGTCGATCTAAACCCCTAAAGCATGTAAAATTACTCTGAACACCTTAGTTTAGGTCCAAATATAATTGTAGCAAACTATCAGGTCCCTGTGATTTGCGGCACATACAATGTAGCATACACCAGCTTGAAATTATCCCGACAGCACAATTGTTCGTGACACACGAAAAGTCCAAGTGTTTTTAATTATCTAAAACATTTCAACTGCTATCTATAACTTAAAATCTATATTTATATCGTCATCTTTTGCGTCACAAACATTGGGCCGTGTCATAAAATTTAAGAAATATTCTTTTATGCTTTCAAAAAATTAAATCTTTTCGGCATTGGCCAATATGTTACTCTAAAATTCTTATTCAATTTAACGCGCAACACGGTTATGTTACACAGTACATTGGGAAAATGGTAATTTTTGACGTTATATCAGATGATATTCACTACATTCTCTCAATTTCTATACATTTTTGGAAATATTAAAGGAAGTTGGAATAGTTCTGAACAAGATGGTATATAATAACATATAGATTTGATCCATATTTATATTTGATATAACGCTAATCTAGCGGAATCCGCGATTTTTCGTTTGTGCGTCAACATCTGACGTTACGTCATCGGAAACGTGGATATAGTTTTGTACAGAGGCCAGGGATTCTTAGCGATACCACACCTGTAACACTGCTGTTCATATACATGTACGTTGACACTTTAAAAACCATAAACTGATAACACTGGACTAATTCACGTATTCGTTATTCGTAATTCTTCATTGTACAACATGTACATGTTGTGTGTGATGGATTTTTTTCCTAAATTGCACAATTCCTTCGTATTTTAAGATGATATTTTTTTTAACTAAGGTGGGTCAACTTTTGGCCCCCACTTTGATTTCTTTTATTCTTTGGACATATGTAGATACATAAAACATATCAATAACTCAATAAATAGTTATTCATAATCCATAACCACACTACCAGCTGACAAGGGGAAGGCAACAGTTGTCATGGACACCGACGATTATGAGGCCAAGGTCACAACAATGCTACAGGACAACAAGACATATGAACAGCTGCAGACCAATCCAACTCAAAAGTTTAAAAGACTCATAGCCCTCCTGTCAAAATTAAAACAAGTGAGCAAGATTACCGAAGGCCAGTACAGATATTTGTCTTACAGCAGAGAACACTCCTAGAATGTACTGTATACCCAAGATCCACAAGCAGGGACACCCACTGAGGCCTATTGTGGACTACACTGAATCCATTGGTTGCAATGTTTCCAGATATTTGGCAGACATTCTTGGACCGCTAGTGGGTAAATCAGAACACCATGTAAAGAATTCGAGTGATCTAGCGGAAGCTATGTCTACCATCACGATTCAGGAAGACAAAGAATTCATTTTACACGATGTTGTCTCTGTCTTTATCACACACACCTATTGACGATGCACTTAGAATCCATCTGCCTTTGCAATATCTGTGAAGAGTGATACTTCATACTGTGCCCTGGTTACCTCTCCCACCTGACATTTTGGAGTGTATAATTCTTTTATTGTCTTATTTCATTTAGTTTATGTATTAATTCTATTCTCTATTTTTGCAGCATCTTGATCGTATTTTAATTCCATACATTCTAAAATATGATATTTTACAAATTTGACGAATTTTGTTAATAGATTTCGGAATCATTCTTAATTTAACACTATATTAGTGTATATTCTGTCATTTTTTATTCTCCACTTCATAGTGTTTTAATCCTATGTCTTAAGTAATTCGTGTGTGATATACAAGTATTCATTCACTATTAACTATGTCTTTTATTTACTTATTCTGAGTACTACTTATCTGTGATCACATTTAATGCTTTTCATATATAAACACTATTTATATATATATTGTTTCAAAAGGGTCATATCCAGAGGGCCTTTGTAGGTAGTGGCTCCTAGACACCTAGGATATGATACCTGATTTTCTGTGATAGTTATTACTGCTTTTTATTAATGTATGTGATTATCTCACTTAACTTGTAACATAACGTGTTATAATGTTGTTTTACCTATGTTTGTCTCAATAATAGCTCTCAAGAGCAATGCTCTGTGTTTACCTGTACGCGACGTTAAATGAAGTTTCTTGTATATTGTATCTTGTATATCTTAACACCCCACTCGTCTGCCCAATCTTGTATTTTACCTAATATCTATTGTATTATATTACCGTTACTACTCATTATCTTACTGGTGTTCCAAATGCCGGTATAGTCTGCAAATAGGGTTATACTAGATAATTTTCCAGAGGTGGCATATTGTTTAAGTTGATAATATAATTTGTCCATTTGTTCATGAAGATGTTGAATAGAGTAGGGGAAAGTACGCTACCCTGAGGACCCTAATTTCTAGTGTTTTTTTCATCAGACATAGAGTTATTTTCCCTTACGTGTATTTTTCCGGTCTTTTAGAAAATGAGATATGAATCTAAACATATTGCCGGTTATGCCAATTTCTTTTGACGATAATAGAAGTCCTTCGTGTCAGACTAACTGATAAGCGTTTTCCAGGTCTAAGAAAACTGCTATAGCGTGATGGTTTTTCCTACGCGAGTTTTTTTGACTTCTGACGTTATCCCAACAAGTGAAACTAGATCTGTTATTCCGAAAGCCGCTTTGGTGTTCACTGATGTTGTTGTTGTGTTCTAGGTGATATTTAATCCTATTGTTTACCAATATTTCTAGAGTTTTACAGAGGTGGGAGGTTAGGGCTATTGGTCTGTAAGATGCTGGGTCCTCTTTATCTTTACCCGGTTTATGAATTGGTATGACTATTGGTCTGTAAGATGCTGGGTACTCTTTATCTTTACCCGGTTTATGAATTGGTATGACTATTGCATTATTCCAGGAGGATGGATACGTACCTTTAAGGATTGTATAAGATAGATTATCGATCCCGAGGATGTACTTTTTTGGAATGAAGAGCCCTAATATATTCTGATTTTGAAAATAGGTTGTTTAAAATTGTGAATTATCTTCATGCATCTTTAAGGAAGTCTTAAACTGTTGGTCAAAAAGGCGTCTGTACAATTGGAGAAACTGATAGCTTTTTTGAAATTGTGCAGCCAAAATATTTGCATTTTCTATATTAGTTTTCCCTTCTACGTTCTTTCCTTAAATCTAAAATAAGCATATCGCGAGAGGAAACCTCTTGAATGGCTTTAATCTTATTCCAGACTGTTTTTGTATCTGTTTTGTCATTTAATGAGTTACAGAACTCAATCCAATGATTTTCCTTAATGTTCTTAATTGTTCCATCGAATTGATTTTAAGCTATATTGTAACATTTAAGATTAATTTCTGGGGGATCTTTCCTACATTTAGCCTCCCATCTACGTTTCATACAATCCTCGTTCCACCAGGGGTTGTGTTTTCTGTCTTTAGGTTTCCCCGAGGTCCTAGGAATATACTTTGTGGCTATGTTAATTAGAGTTGGTGTGAGATTATTTGTGTATTTGTCTATGTTTGAGTCGTGTATTATATCCGTTATATGGTTGAGCAGATATATCTAAACCTGTCCCAATTTTCTTTTGAAAATAGCTGGTGTTCCAGAAATCCAGAGTTTTTGATATATAGAGGGGGAGGTGACTGCCAGATCTATATATGAGGTGGTACATGAGTGTATATCTACACGTGTAGCCTGATTTGGGTAATTAATAACAGTCAAGTTATTTTCTGTTAACAATTCCTCTACAATATAACCCCGTTTTGATGTAGATCGACTTCTCCATAGCGTGTTAGCTGCATTAAAATCCCCGGGTATAATACAATGTTCGTACAGTGATTATGTGAACTTAAATCCAGAGTTGATGAAACATTTCTGAATGGTCAGTGGTTCAACTTCCTTCCAAGCAGAATGTATCCAATAAATTGCCTGCAACACAGATATTTCTTTCAATAGCTCTGACCCACGCTTATCTGGGGTTTTTCAAATTTGACAGGATGTGTCGTAGCTATTTCTTTCTATATTTCAACTTCATTGTCTGTATCACTCCCTGATCCATTGGCTGACACACTGATGTTGTGTTTGGAGGGAAACATTTCAATTGAACACATTCTAGTTGTACATTTGTCGGATGACTTGGAGCATTGTTCTGTCCAGACAGTTTAACCATATTGTCATAAGTAGACAAAAAGGAATCGATATTGCAGACTTTGTGAAGAAACGAAACGAACCTCATCACATTCTCAGTAAAGGGGAAATAACTCTTATAGAATTTCGTAAATTACTCTAACCTCCGCTCAGATTGGATTCTGGTCGTCGTAAAAATAGTTGTGGATCGAGAGTAATTTTCGTCCGGGGATCGAGAAATGGTGGTCACTGGTCGCATAAGGAAGATGGTCGCTATTACAGTTAAATTGTATAGAGAAATGTGTCGGGAAGATTTCAAAATGGTCGCATAAGGAAGATGGTCGCTTGATAAGGGTGGTCGCTTGAGCAGATTCAACTGTATTTTTTAACGGTATTGACTAAAGTGTCAAGATCGTCCTGGTCTTAATTTACACTTGGATTTATGTATATATCGAAAATTGCCGTTATTTTGTTCTTGGTGTAGATTTCTGCTCCTTACATTTCAATTTTGGGCGAGATGTCTTTTAGGGGTATGCTTTTGTACGCTATATTGATTTTAGGACTCACAGAACTAAATCAGCCAATCAGCAAGATTGTAATCCCTATCTAAAGTTTGTTACGGGTTAATGCAGTGCCTCTGAATTATTAAAATAGGTAATTGTTGACATATTTTACATTGATTTTTTTTTACAGATTTTTGAACTTTAGATTTTTTTTTTAGTTTTAGTAGATTTTAAAATGTGATGGCGGATTGATATGGGGTCAAATGTCAGGGGGTGTTCCCGTCCCATTTCACCGGTTTGGCTTGTAAACTTCCAGTTGTCAAAAGCAGACGCCTGTATGGCACGTATATGCCACCAAACTCACCGAAAAAATGCGTTTTGAATCCTTTGTCAGGTAAGTATCTGTAAATCTTGACATTTGTCACTAGTGTTGAATTTCAAATATTAACGCTATTAAATGTAGCTCAAAAGCTTAGTAATAACATATAGTAAATGATTTAGTTGTGCGAGGCTGCGAGCCCTTTAGGTAAGGGAAATAGCTATGTGCTATATGAACATGACCTTTCGCACATTTTCTGTGTTTCCAGACACATTTAAAAAAAAAAAAAACAGCCACTGTTATTGGGTCTTAGCACATTTTGTTCAGTATAATGAATATATCTATAACTTGATAAAACTTAATGATTAGGTTAAATCTGGGCTAAATATGGCTCTTTGCTAAATACTGTATAGTTGGACTGACCCTAATACTCATATTTTTAAATAGGATTGTTTTCAATTTACTGAAATAATTGATCTGCATGTGTTTCAATAGTACTATAATGGTCTGTGTACCAGCTTTTAACACCTGAATCTGCATAGAACAGAAATATAGGGTGCTGTCCTGCACAAGTATCATGCATCCCCCGCGTGCACCCCCTCCCTTTACAACCACTTCTGCTCAGTCATTCTTAGGCCACTTCTCTCCTTCAAATTATTGTTATTTCTGTGTTTAAAAGACAGCAATGACTAAATTTAAATTTAAAAACTCAATATCTCTAAAAGGTTTTTAATTGAATCCTGTTTCAGCATACCTCCATGCGTAAAAGTACACGACAGACTTTAGCACAAGTTACATAGCACATTATACACACATTTTAAAGCACAATTTAGCATTTAGCACCATTTTATTGTTCGGTATAATAAATGTGTTCATTCCAAGTGGATGAGAGTTGTAAGATGGCTTCTGCATGAAGTTGTGCTGTCGTAGTTTCACATATTCAGCCACCCCAGATTCGATTTCTTTGTTCGAGTCTTATGATTTTTTATTTTTGTCATAGATTGGTTGTCTCTACATAACTGTTATACCGTGTACAAAATTCAACTTATATTCCATTTTTTTTTTACTGAATTGTAGATTTGTTTTTATTCCTGTCACAATATATACCTTGACCAACATCTTGTTTATTGATTAAATGTGTTTCAGTTGTGTGTTTACTCATACAATTAGCTGTTTATAGCATTACATCTCCCCTACCCCCAATATTCTCCCTGTAAAGTGCTGGCACCACAGGGAGCAGGAGGTGCTATATGTAAGTCTGTATATTTGATAGCTGATCAGTTAAGATGTATATCTGATAACCTTTTATGACTCAGGTATTGTGTAGAATTTCGGAGTTTTGTGTGCATTCTAAGTGTGTTAAATTGTCAAAAGTCTATCAAATTTACTAAAATAAATCATTTAATTACTTAAGATACTGTAAAAATTAGAGAAACAGAGGTACCAAGATTTCAAAAATATGTGAGTGGTATGGGTAATAAATGTGTGTGCAAAATATGAAATTGCTGAGTGTGTGCTAAATTTGTGTGCTAGAGGTTAATGTTAATTTAATGAAATGAGAATTGTTTGGTGCTGACTAGCACATGTACATTAGAGGCTATAACTTGGTTTTTCTTCATATATCATTATTATTTTATTTCCACCAAACTTCACCATTTTACTATGTAATGTATATACTTTCAAAAATTACATTATTGCAGCATGTTAAAAGGTTAATTTTCCTTTAAATACATTGTATATATATAGCCAGCCCCGTTTTAGAACTACATAATTTGAGTGGTTCAAAATAACCAATAATTTGGGGAACTTTAAGATTTTGTCTAATTTTTGTTCCTTGAATTTTGATAATGTCTATTTCAGGACACTCTGTTATTAATTGTTTAAGTTTTTATAAAGTTTGGCCTTAGGCCACGGGCGTTCTAGCTGCGAACAGAGAGAGCCCCCGTGGCCTTTTTTACTTCCTGTTCTCTAATCATTGTTATTAATTGATTATTGGTTGCTCGTTTTCTGGTGATTGAACTATCAAACTTACATCAGCGGTTTACACGAAAGATAGTACCATGTGTTGTTGGAGGGGAGGTAACTCTTACAGTCATACTGTAAACGGGCGAGGCTGGCTTTGATGTAGGTGTTTCTATTAGCGACTTGTTTGGTGGGGTATGTATTGACGAGTCTGATTCTGTACTAGATCTGTCTGGTGTTTGTATTGGTCACTTGTTAGGTGCGGCATGTATTGGCGGGTCTGCTTCTGTACTAGCTGTGGCTGGTGTTTGTATTGGTGATTTGTTAGGTGGGGTTGGTATTTACGAGTCTGATTCTGTACTAGAGGTGTCTGGTGTTTGTATTGGTGAATTGGTAGGTGGAGTATGTATTGGCGGGGCTGATTTTGTACTTGATGTGTCTGGTGTTTGTATTGGTGACTTGTTAGGTGGGGTATGTATTGGCGGGTCTGATTCTGTACTAGATGTGTCTGGTGTTTGTATTGGTGACTTGTTAGGTGGTGTTGGTATTGACGAGTCTTATTGTTTACTAGATGTGTCTGGTGCTTGTATTGGTGACTTGTGGGGTGGGGTATGTATTGGCGGGGCTGGTTCTGTACTTGATGTGTCTGGTGTTTGGATTGGTGACTTGTAAGGGGGGGTATGTATTGGCGGGTCTGATTCCGTACTAGATGTGTCTGGAGTTTGTATTGGTGACTTGGTAGGTGGGGTTTGTATTGACGAGTCTGAGTCTGTACTATATGTGTCTGGTGGTTGTATTGGTGACTTGTTTGGTGGGGTTGGTATTGACGAGACTGATTTTTTACTAGATGTGTCTGGTGGTTGTATTGGTGACTTGTTTGGTGGGGTATGTATTGACGGGTCTGATTCTGTACTAGCTGTGGCTGGTGTTTGTATTGGTGACGTGTTAGGTGGGGTATGTATTGGCGGGTGTGATTCTGTACTGGATGTGTCTGGGGTTTGTATTGGTGACTTATTAGGTGGGGTATGTATTGGCGGGGGTGGTTTTTTTCTATATGTGTCTGGTGGTTGTATTGGTGACTTGTGTGGGGGGGTATGTATTGACGAGTCTGATCCTGTACTAGATGTGTCTGGTGTTTGTATTGGTGATTTGTGTGGTGGTGTTGTTATTGACAAGTCTGATTCTGTACTAGATGTGTCTGGTGTTTGTATTGGTGACTTGTAAGGTGGGGTATGTATTGACGAGTCTGATTCTGTACTAGATGTGTCTGGTGTTTGTATTGACGAGTCTGATTCTGTACTAGATGTGTCGGGTGTTTGTTTTGGTGACTAGTTAGGTGGGGTATGTATTGACGAGTCTGATTCTGTACTAGATGTGTCTGGTGTTTGTATCGGTGACTTGTAAGGTGGGGTTGGTATTGACGAGTCTGATTCTGTACTAGATGTGTCTGGTGTTTTTATTGGTGACTTGTGTTTTGGGGTTGGTATTGACGAGTCTGATTCTGTACTAGATGTGCCTGGTGTTTGTATTGGTGACTTGTGTGGTGGGGTATTATTGACGAGTCTGATTCTGTACTAGATGTGTCTGGTGTTTGTATGGGTGACTTGTGTGGTGGGGTATGTATTGACGAGTCTGATTATGTACTAGATGTGCCTGGTGTTTGTATTGGTGACTTGTTAGGTGGGGTTGGTATTGACGAGTCTGATTCTGTACTAGATGCGCCTGGTGTTTGTATTGGTGACTTGTGTGGTGGGGTTGGTATTGACGAGTCTGATTCTGTACTAGATGTGCCTGGTGTTTGTATTGGTGACTAGTTAGGTGGGGTTGGTATTGACGAGTCTGATTCTGTACTAGATGTGTCTGGTGTTTGTATTGGTGACTTGTGTGGTAGGGTATGTATTGACGAGTCTGATTTTATACTAGATGTGTCTGGTGTTTGTATTGGTGACTTGTAAGGTGGGATATGTATTGACGAGTCTGATTCTGTACTAGATGTGTCTGGTGTATGTATCGGACTCTGTGCTTCCTGATCTACATGTATCTGGTCTAGTCCTATACCTATTTCCTGTACGAACACAGCGTGGAATGTTTCGAATAACTTAATATGATACAAATAGTGTGCTAAGTGTATTAATGAATTGTTGTTTTGTTACTGACTCTTTTTCTTATTTTGTTTTGGCTGGTTAAATGTGTATTTTGTGTTGAGCCGTTGTGCTTCAGGATTGGACGTGTTGCATGTTTTTTGTAGGAGGCGTGCTTGTGACGACACTGGCGTATGTTTGGATGGTGTTTGAGTTGTTTGTTTTGTGAGTAACTGTCCTTGGCTTTTGATTGCTCGGTCTGAGAGGTGTGACTGAGATTGTTTTTGTGTCGTTAGTTATGTAATTAGGTTACTTGAGCGTGGGTGTTGAAAACTAGCAAGATCGATGTTGTTTTGTTACCTTTGAGGTTGACCGTCATGTCGCTTATCTTTTGAGTGGGCCTACACAGATTGTGGATGATACGTGTACAGGGATATTGCATATGACGCCCCTACTTGTGTTAGTTTGTATGCCGGGTTTGTTTGTCTGACTGCGAATCCGGGGTGCAGGGACGTGTGTCCTATGTTTGGGTAAGTGGTGGGTTTTTGTATCGAAGGGCCTACTGGATTTAAAGGGGGTGAACTTCAGGTTTCTGGCCGTTTTTGTCTAAGCGCCCCCTTTATTTGTGTCATCAGCAGTGATAGCGAATCTATGGCGACGACAAATCTCTCCGATCAGTTTGGAGTACACGCAATATGTTCGTGGTCCTAACACCGATCATTGAGGAACCCCGAAATCTAGTACTTTGTAATGTGAAATGGTAGATCCGATGGCAACACACTGTCGTCGTTCACTTGGATATCAGTCACTCCATAAGAGTACTCCAGACGTTTAAAAAGTATGCCATCGTCGATGACGTCAAATGCAGCTGACAAGTCGAGCATGAAAAGCACCGCTCTGCACTTGTTATCCAATGCAGAAGCTATGTCATTATGTACACGTAGAAGGGCCGTCTCAGTAGAGTGTCCCATGCGGTAGGCCGATTGCAGGTTGTCATGTAGACTGTTTGAATGGAGATGAACCTCTAAATGCCGGGACACAACCTTCTCCAAGATCTTAGACAGGAAAGGCAATTTTGATACTGGGCGGTAGTTCTTCAATTCCTCCTTGTCCATTCCAGGCTTCTTCAACAATGGTCTTACATGTGCCTTCTTGAAACACAATGGAGCCTTTGACTCAGCCAAAGATATTTGTTCATGATTCAGGTAACCAAAGGAAGCAGTGCTTCAAGACATTGCTTTAATAGGTCTGTAGGCAGTGGATCAAGCTCACAAGACTTCGATTGCGAGGTCATGGTAATATTGCACAATTTAATGTCGGCAGTCATGACAGAGATATCATTGATAGCTTGTTTGACAAGTCTCATTTTAGAATTACGGCTTTGTAGGATAATTTCACTTTTCTGACCCATATGGTTTTTGGTGAGTCTAAAAAAGCTGTCTGTGGTCCTTGCCACATTCTTTGAGTCTTTTCGAATAATAAACTTTCTTTGACTGAATGAGTATTGAACCAACTAGCCAACATTGTTCCCTATAAATCTGACCGTAAACGGTTAATTTGGTCCTTCGCAACTGTCTCTCTGCTTTTCTACAATTCTGTTTTTCTACGTGATGATTTTCATTATACCACGACCCCTGGAACCTAGTAGCCCAGAGAACTGGCGAGCATCACTATTAGATAGTTTTTTTTATCAGCGATGGCAGAACAAGTCATGTCCTCAAAGTGTGTGTAAACCACATCATGGCTGGAAGAGAGATGTCTTACACTTAGACCTTTCTTAAACAGAACAGCCACCCCACCACCACGTTTGCCGAGTCTAGCATTGTGGAGGAATCCATAGCCTGTTCGTATTAGGTCTGCTAGTACCTGGTCATCGATATCTGAACCTAACCAAGTTTCTGTCAATTCAAAACATCTTCGATGGACAATGGCTTATTCTTCAACGAGTGACATTTTAAGGACACTAAATTCAGAGGAATAACTGACTTACAGTGACCAGTTGTTGTTGGCTTGATGACATGTAGATTCTCGTACGATACTGATGAAGTCGAAATCCGTGTGGAAGTATCGTGACGAGAATGCACGATCGTGTTATTCTTGATACTTCTGTAATTGCTGTGTGGCCCTGCAAGAAAGTATGATCAGTGTTCAGGCCCGAGTGGGAACAACCACTGGTTCCGTTTAACACCGATAACACTTGGTATTAGCCTAACAGCACCCTTTCCCGCCCGTGTCCCACGTCTTGTGCGCAAGTTGTTTTACTAAATTTGATTAATGAAAATCCTCCAAAAAATATGTAGTAATATATATGTGATATCAACCTCCGTTGATGGGAGAATAATCACAGTTTTTCAAATAGAAATATATATATAAATTATTTGCAGATGTTTCCTATTGTACATGGCGTCACTACTTGATTCATTTTCTCTTTTCGTAACCTATATAAGCAATGAAATAAAACTTTAACACAGTATTGTTGTTGAATTATTAACTGTCTCTAGCCATTCCACTTTTATTCGTTTAAGTTGTTTTCCAATTCGTTTTACATCAACACAGCCAGTTTGTGTTTACATATGCTACAACTGCAACATTACCTGAACTTGTAATTTCCATATTCCAAATCTTTTGTCGTAATATGTGGATATTTTGTGCCAAGATGTTTCGCTTTCACCTCGTTTCTAGGTTCGAAAAAGATTGAACTTCAGATCACACAACCACACTTCGGCACGCTCTTGGTCTACTGACTTGAAACAACTTGAACACTTCATAGTGAAATAGACAGTGAGCTGACGGAACGCCTTTATTCTCTTGTTGGGATAGTTTCTTCTTTCCTCGACAGTAGAAAATCGAGATGAACATATCTTAATAAACTATTTTGGAGTACATTTTGTGAAAACACCACAACGACTTAAATATACTGACGATGAAATAATGTGAATGAATGAGTTCCTTACAATATATCTCTTATTCGAGATGGCAACACAAGTGTCAGAAACCTCTATTTTCACTTTCCAATCTATTTACAATATGCTGTCTTTAGCTGACTTGAATTTTACTGATCACTCCGACCATCTCATTATTAAGATAAAGTACTTCTTCACCAACCGCTTACCACGATCTTCATTTACACCTACGACACAACCAACGGATGACTTGATACCAAGCTGAACCGTAAGTGTGACGAATTCGGATCGTGAACTATCCCTTTCTTGATAGCAACATCTGCTTTTCCAACCTTCGATGTTGATTCGGTATCAACGGTTGCTTCGAATATCATGATGGATCGATATTCGTCTAACATCCTAATCACAATACAAGTAAATACGTTTTGTTTTGAATGTTGTTGTACTCAATTTAATAAAATGCATGGTCACTATAACGTAACACTTATTATGATTTTCATATATTGAACACAAACAAGGGAAAGATCAAGGGAAAGATAAAAAGAACTTAATCGTTTCTATTTCCCAATATCTGTTAGATCTGGCATGTTATACAAAATGTCTATGAGTCCAGTGTTGCGTTTTCTTTCCTCCAATATTTGTACATGCTTTGGTTTTGCTCGTAAACTCTTCATATTGTCCAAACCGTCTTCCTGTAAATTAGATTAAAGACTATGTAAAATCAGATTGCTTAGATATTGGAACATTTCAATATAAAATTGGTAAAAAGGAAAGGAAAATGGTTGCCATTTAGACAGAAATTGTAATACATCGCCAATACCCAAAGATAAGTTCCGAGCTCACCATGTCGTTACCAACTGAACCGTATGTCGTTACAAAAAATATCACATCGACAAAATACAAGGATAGATTCAAACTGGCGGTCAACCAAACATTTAATTTCAAAATACAAGGCAAAGATCCGAACTGATAAACGATGAAACTAAATTTCTATATATTTTTTTATATACAATACCGTCAATACAAAAACCATATTTAAACTAAACGCGTAACAAATTCATCAGTTTGTAATACACAAGTACGAGTTAGGATCTAAATGTTGTTATAAAACAGATCAGTTCGTAATACAAAAAGGACAAAATGCGAACTAAATGTTGTTATAATACGGATCAGTTCGTTATACATGAGGACTAGATGCGAAATAAAAATCCTTACGAAACTGATCAGTTCGTAATACATGAGGACAAGATGCGAACTAAATGTTGTTATAATACGGATCAGTTCGTTATACTTAAGGACTAGATGTAAACTAAATGTTGTTATAATACGGATCAGTTCGTTATACATGAGGACTAGATGCGAACTAAATGTTGTTATAAAACGGATCAGTTCGTAATAAATGAGGACAAGATGGGAACGAAATGTCCTTACGAAACGGATCAGTTCGTGAAATATGAGGACAAGATGCGAACTAGATGTCCTTACTTAAAATATAATTCTTAATGAATGAAGAAAGGACTAGAACTAAATTTCGTTGCGAAATGGTCCAGTTCGTAATACATGACGACAAAATGTCGGTATGAAACGGATCAGTTTGTAATACATGGGGACAAAATGCGAACTAAATGTTGCTATAATACGGATCAGTTCGTAATACATGAGGACTAGATGCGAACTAAATATTGTTATAATACGGATCAGTTCGTTATACTTGAGGACTAGATGTGAACTAAATGTTGTTACGAAACGGATAAGTTCGCTATACATGAGGACTAGATGCGAACTAAATGTTGTTATAAAACAGATCAGTTCGTAATACACGAGGACAAAATGCGAACTAAATGTTGCTATAATACGGATAAGATCGTTATACATGAGGATTAGATGCGAACTAAATGCTGTTATAAAACGGATCAGTTTGTAATACATGAGGACATGATGCGAACTAAATGTCGTTACGAAACAGATTGGTTCGTCATACATGAGGACTAGATGCGAACAACATGTTGTTTAAAAAAGTATCAATTCGTAAAACATGAGGACTAGATGCGAACTAAATGTCGTTACGAAACGGATCAATTCGTAAAACATGAGGATAAGATGCGAACTTAATGTCGTTACGAAACGGATCAGTTTGTTATACATGAACACAAGATGCATACTTAATGTCGTTACAAAAAGTATCAATTCGTAAATCATGAGCACAAGATGCGAAATAAATGTCGTTACGAAACAGATCAGTTCGTTATACAGGAGCACAAAATGCATACTAAATGCTGTTACAAATAGTATAAATTCCTAAAATATGAGCACAAGATGCATACTAAATGTTGTTACAAAAAGTATCAATTCGTAAAACATGAGCACAAGATGCGAACTAAATGTCGTTACGAAACGGATCAGTTGGTTATACAGGAGCACAAGATGCATACTAAATTCTGTTTCAAATAGTATCAATTCGTAAAACATGGGCACAAGATGCGAATTAAATGTCGTTACGAAACGGATCAGTTCGTTATACATGGGCACAACATGCATACCAAATGTTGTTACAAAAAGTATCAATTCGTAAACCATGAGGATGAGATGCCAACTAAATGTCGTTATAAAACGGTTCAGTTCTTTATACATGAAGACAAAATGCGATTTAAATGTTGTTTTAAAACGGATCAGTTGGTTATACAGGAGCACAATATGCATACTAAATGTTGTTACAAAAAGTATCAATTCGCAAAACATGAGCACAAGATGCGAACTAAATGTCGTTACGAAACGGATCAGTTCGTTATACAGGAGCACAAGATGCATACTAAATGCTGTTACAAAAAGTTTCCATTCGTAAAATATGAGGACTAGATGCGAACTAAATGTCGTTACGAAAAGAATCAATTCGTAAAACATGAGGATAAGATGAGAACTAAATGTCGTTATGAAACGGATCAGTTGGTTATACATGAGGACAAGACGCATACTAAATGTTGTTACAAAAAGTATTAATCCGTAAAACATGAGCACAAGATGCGATTTAAATGTCGTTACGAAACGGATCAGTTGGTTATACATGAGAACAAGATGCATACTAAATGTTGTTACAAATAGTATCAACTCGTACAACAGGAGCACAAGTTGCGAACTAAATATCGTTACGAAACGGATTGGTTGGTTATACATGAGGACAAGATGCATACTAAATGTTTTTACAAATAGTATCAATTCGTAAAACATGAGTACAAGATGCGAACTAAATGTCGTTACAAAACGGATCAGTTATTTATACATGAGGACAAGATGCATACTTAATGTCGTTACGAAAAGTATCAATTCGTAAAACATGAGCAAAAAATGCATACCAAATGTTGTTACAAAAAGTATCAATTCGTAAAACATGAGGACTAGATGTGAATTGAATTTTGTTACGAAACGGATTAGTTCGTTATACATGAGGACTTGATGCGAACTAAATGTCGTTACGAAAAGAATCAATTCGTAAAACATGAGGATGAGATGCGAACTAAATGTTGTTATAAAATGGATCAGTTCTTTATACATGAGGACAAAATGCGATTTAAATGTTGTTTTAAAACGGATCAGTTTGTAATACATGAGGTCAAAATGCGAACTAATTGTCTTTACGAAAAGTATCAATTCGCAAAACATGAGGACAAGATGCATACTTAATGTTGTTACAAATAGTATCAATTCGTAAAACATGAGGACTAGATGCGAACTAAATGTCGTTACGAAAAGAATCAATTCGTAAATCATGAGGACAAGATGCATACTCAATGTTGTTACAAATAGTATCAATTCGTAAAACATGAGGACTAGATGCGAACTAAATGTCGTTACAAAAGGTATCAATTCGAAAAACATGAGGACTAGATGCGAACTAAATGTCGTTACGAAAAGAATCAATTCGTAAAACATGAGGATAAGATGAGACTAAATGTCGTTACAAAACGGAGTGGTTCGTTATACCGGAGGACAAAATGCGATTTAAATGTTGTTTTAAAACGGATCAGTTTGTAATACATGAGGACAAAATGCGAACTAAATGTCGTTACGAAACAGATTGGTTCGTCATACATGAGGACTAGATGCGAACAGCATGTTGTTTTAAAACGGATCAGTTCGTAAAACATGAGCACAAGATGCATACTAAATGTCGTTACGAAAAGTATCAATTCGTAAAATTCGAGGACAAGATGCATACTAAATGCTTTACAAAAAGTATCAATTCATAAAACATGAGCACAAGATGCATACTAAATGTTGTTACAAAAAGTATCAATTCGTGAAACATGAGCACAAGATGCGAACTTAATGTCGTTACGAAACGGATTGGTTCGTTATACATGAGGACAAAATTCGCTTTAAATGTTGTTTTAAAACGGATCAGTTTGTAATACATGAGGACAAAATGCGAACTAATAGTCTTTACGAAAAGTATCAATTCGTAAATAATGAGGACAAGATGCATAATAAATGTTGTTACAAAAGGTATCAATTCGTAAAACATGGGCACATGATGCATACAAAAGGTCGTTACGAAAAGTATCAATTCGTAAAATTCGAGGACAAGATGCATACTAAATGCTGTTACAAAAAGTATCAATTCGTAAAACATGGCCACAAGATGCGAACTCAGTGTCGTTACGAAAAGTATCAATTCGTAAAATTTGAGGACAAGATGCGTACTAAATGTTGTTACAAAAAGTATCAATTCGTACAACATGAGGACAAGATCCATACTAAATGTTGTTACAAAAGTATCAATTCGTAAAACATTAGCACAAGTTGCGAACTACATGTCGTTACGAAACGGATCAGTTGGTTATACAGGAGCACCTGATGCATATTAAATGCTGTAACAAAAAGTATCCATTCGTAAAACATGAGGATAAGATGCGAACTAAATGTCGTAACGAAACGGATCATTTGGTTAGACATGAGGACAAGATGCATACTAAATGTTGTTACAAATAGTATCAATTAGTAATACATGGGCACAAGATCCATACTAAATGTTTATACAAAAAGTATTAATCCGTAAAACATGATGACTAGATGCGAACTAAATGTTGTTACGAAAAAAATCAATTCGTAAAACATGAGGATAAGATGCGAACTAAATGTCGTTACGAAAAGAATCAATTCGTAAAACATGGGCACAAGATCCATACTAAATGTTTATACAAAAAGAATTAATCCGTAAAACATGAAGACTAGATGCGAACTAAATATTGTAACGAAAAAAATCAATTCGTACAACATGAGGATAAGATGAGAACTAAATGTCGTTACGAATCAGATTGGTTCGTCATACACGAGGACTAGATGCGAACTACATGTCGTTACGAAACAGATTGGTTCGGCATACATGAGGACTAGATTCGAACAGTATGTTGTTTTAAAAAGGATCAGTTCGTAAAACATAAGCACAAGATGCGAACTCAATGTCGTTACGAAACGGATCAGTTCGTTATACATGAGCACAAGATGCATAATAAATGCTGTAACAAAAAGTATCCATTCGTGAAACATGAGGACTAGATGCGAACTAAATGTCGTTACGAAAAGAATCAATTCGTAAAACATGAGGATAAGATGAGAACTAAATGTCGTTACGAAACGGATCAGTTGGTTATACATGAGCGCAAGATGCATACTAAATGTTGTTACAAATAGTATCAATTCGTAAAACATGGGCACAAGATCCACACTAAATGTTGTTACAAAAAGTATTAATCCGCAAAACATGAGAACAAGATGTGAATTAAATGTCGTTACGAAACGGATCAGTTGGTTATACATGAGCGCAAGATGCATACTAAATGTTGTTACAAATAGTATCAATTCGTAAAACATGAGGATAAGATGCAAACTAAATGTCGTTACGGTTATACATGAGCGCAAGATGCATACTAAATGTTGTTTCAAATAGTATCAATTCGCAAAATGCATACTAAATGTTGTTTCAAATAGTATCAATTCGTTAAACATGAGTACAAGATGCTAACTAAATGTCGGTACGAAAAGTTTCAATTCGTAAAACATGAGGACAAGATGCATACTAAATGATGTTACAAATAGTATCAATTCGTTAAACATGAGTACAAGATGCTAACTAAATGTCGGTACGAAACGGATCAGTTCGTTATACATGAGCACAAGATGCGAACTGAATATCGTTACGAAACGGATCAGTTGGTCATACATGAGCGCAAGATGCATACTAAATGCTGTTACAAATAGTATCAATTCGTAAACCATGAGCACAAGATGCATGGGCACAAGATGCATACTAAATGTTGTTACAAAAAGTATCAATTCTTAGAACATGAGCACAAGACGCAAACTAAATGTCGTTACGAAACGGATCATTTGGTTATACATGAGGACAAGAGGCATACTAAATGTTGTTACAAATAGTATCAATTAGTAATACATGGGTACAAGATCCATACTAAGTGTTTATACAAAAGGTATTAATCCGTAAAACATGATGACTAGATGCGAACTAATGTCGTTACGAAAAGAATCAATTCGTAAAACATGAGGATAAGATGCAAACTAAATGTCGTTACGAAACGGATCAGTTGGTTATACATGAGGACAAGATGCATACTAAATATTGTTACGAAAAGTATCAATTCATAAAACATGAGCACAAGATGCATACTAAATGTTGTTACAAAAAGTATCAATTCGTAAAACATGAGCACAAGATGCGAACTAAATGTCGTTACGAAACTGATCTGTTGGTTATACATGAGGACAAGATGTATACTAAATGCTGTTGCAAAAAGTATCCTAAAACATGAGCACAAGATGCATACTAAATGTTGTTACAAAAAGTATCAATTCAATTCGTAAAACATGAGGATAAGATGCGAACTAAATGTCGTTACGAAACGGATCAGTTGGTTATACATGAGGACAAGATGCATACTAAATGTTGTTGCGAAAAGTATCAATTCGTAAAATTCGAGGACAAGATGCCAACTCAATGTCGTTACGAAACGGATCAGTTCGTTATACAGGAGCACAAGATGCATACTAAATGCTGTAACAAAAAGTATCCATTCGTGAAACATGAGGACTAGCTGCGAACTAAATGTCGTTACGAAACGGATCAGTTGGTTATACATGGGGACAAGATGCATACTAACTGTTGTTACAAATAGTATCAATTCGTAAAACATGGGCACAAGATGCATACTAAATGTCATTACGGAACGGATTGGTTCGTTATACATGAGGACAAGATGTATACTAAATGTTGTTACAAATAGTATCAATTCGTAAAACATGAGGATAAGATGCGGACTAAATGTCGTTACGAAACGGATCAGTTGGTTATACATGAGCTCAAGATGCATACTAAATGTTGTTACAAATAGTATCAATTCGTAAAACATGAGCACAAGATGCATACTAAATGTCGTTACGAAAAGTATCAATTCCTAGATTTGAGGACAAGATGCGTACTAAATGTTGTTACAAAAAGTATCGATTCGTACAACATGAGCACAAGTTGCGAACTAAATTCGTTACGAAACGGATTGGTTGGTTATATATGAGGACAAGATGTATACGAAATGTTGTTACAAATAGTATCAATTCGCAAAACATGGGCACAAGATGCATACCAAATGTTGTTACAAATAGTATCAGTTCGTTATACATGAGCACAAGATGCGAACTAAATGTCGTTACGAAAAGTATCAATTCGTAAAACATGAGCACAACATGCATACTAAATGTTGTTACAAATAGTATCAATTCGTAAAACATGAGTACAAGATGCATACTTAATGTTGTTACAAATAGTATCAATTCGTAAAAGATGAGTACAAGATGCTAACTAAATGTCGGTACGAAACGGATCAGTTCGTTATACATGGGCACAAGATGCATACGAAATGTTGTTACAAATAGTATCAATTCGCAAAACATTGGCACAAGATGCATACCAAATGTTGTTACAAAAAGTATTAATCCGTAAAACATGAGCACACGTTGCGAACTGAATAACGCTACGAAACGGATTGGTTGGTTATAAATGAGGACAAAATGTATACTAAATGTTGTTACAAATAGTATCAATTCGTAAAACATGAGTATCAATTCGTAAAACATGGGCACAAGATGCATACTAAATGTTGTTACAAATAGTATCAATTAGTAATACATAGGCACAAGATTCATACTAAATGATGTTACAAAAAGTATCAATTCGTAAAACATGAGCACAGCATGCATATTAAATGTTGTTACAAATAGTATCAATTCGCAAAACATTGGAACAAGATGCATACCAAATGTTGTTACAAAAAGTATTAATCCGTAAAACATGAGCACATGTTGCGAACACAATAAAGCTACGAAACGGATTGGTTGGTTATAAATGAAGACAAAATGTATACTAAATGTTGTTCCAAATAGTATCAAATCGTAAAACATGGGCACAAGATGCGAACTCAATGTCGTTACGAACCGGATCAGTTGGTTATACAGGAACACCTCATGCATACTTAATGCTGTTACAAAATGTATCCATTCGTAAAACATGAGAAACATGAGGATAAGATGCGAACTAAATGTCGTTACGAAACGGATCAGTTGGTTATACAGGAACACCTCATGCATACTAAATGCTGTTACAAAATGTATCCATTCGTAAAACATGAGAAACATGAGGATAAGATGCGAACTAAATGTCGTTATTCATAAAACATGAGCACAAGATGCATACTAAATGTCGTTACGAAAAGTATCAATTCCTAGCTTTGAGGACAAGATGCGTACTAAATGTTGTTACAAAAAGTATCAATTCGTAAAACATGAGCACACGTTGCGAACTGAATAACGCTACGAAACGGATCATTTGGTTAGACATGAGGACAAGTTGCATACTAAATGTTGTTACAAATAGTATCAATTAGTAATACATAGGCACAAGATTCATACTAAATGTTGTTACAAAAAGTATCAATTCGTAAAACATGATGACTTGATGCGAACTAAATGTCGTTACGAAAAGAATCAATTCGTAAAACATGAGGATAAGATGCGAACTAAATGTCGTTACGAAACGGATCAGTTGGTTATACATGAGGAAAAGATGCATACTAAATGTTGTTACGAAAAGTATCCAATCATAAAACATGAGGACAACATGCATACTAAATATTGTTACAAATAGTATCAATTCGTTAAACATGAGTACAAGATGCTAACTAAATGTCGGTACGAAACGGATCAGTTGGTTATACATGAGGACAAGATGCGTACTTAATGTTGTTACAAATAGTATCAATAAGTAATACATGGGCACAAGATCCATACTAAATGTTTAAACAAATAGTATCAATTCGTAAAACATGAGTACAAGATGCATACTAAATGTTGTTACAAATAGTATCAATTCGTAAAACATGGGTACAAGATGCGATTTACATGTCGTTACGAAACGGATCAGTTGGTTATACATGAGGACAAGATGCATACGAAATGTTGTTACAAATAGTATCAATTCGTAAAACATGAGCACAAGATCCGAACTAAATGTCGTTACGAAAAGTATCAATTCGTAAAACATGAGCACAACATGCATAGTAAATGTTGTTACAAATAGTATCAAATCGTATAACATGGGCACAAGATGCATACTAAATGTCGTTACGAAACGGATCAGTTGGTTATACAGGAGCACCTGATGCATACTAAATGCTGTTACAAAAAGTATCCATTCGTAAAATATGAGGATAAGATGCGAACTAAATGTCGTAACGAAACGGATCATTTGGTTATACATGAGGACAAGATGCATACTAAATGTTGTTCCAAATAGTATCAATTAGTAATACATAGGCACAAGATCCATACTAAATGTTTATACAAAAAGTATTAATCCGTAAAACATGATGACTAGATGCGAACTACATGTCGGTACGAAAAGAATCAATTCGTAAAACATGAGGATAAGATGCGAACT